>NC_031972.2:63674240-63871740 GCF_001858045.2 Oreochromis niloticus
GGTGTGATCTGATAAACAGACGGCTACGTAGCCTGCCAACGTCTACCTGACAAAGAGACAACTGATGCTCTGCCAATGGGACATGTTTAACACGTACACTCTATAGAAGACAAGAAGCAATCATAAACGGGGCAACTTGGAAACTCTAGAGCTGGAGGCCATCTGGAAAGACAACAGCATTGAGATATTTTAGCAGCACATTCATTATTGATATGACTCCAACAATCTTCAGTGTTAACCACGTTTATAGAAGCCGACATCTTTAAAATACATTTGATATCGGTTGAGAAAAAGTACTTCTTTCCTGTTCACGGTAAAATCGAGAGCCTTTATTTTTAGATTGAGCACTTTGGCTGCCAAAATACAGGCGTGCATGAAAGTCATATTAGACACGAAATACTAGTTACATGAATTATTTTTTGTTTCAGGTTATCCTGATTCGTGCTGGCACCTTATAAAAAACACAGATTACCAGCTTAAGCATTAATTTGTAGGTACTTTGAAGTGAAAAGGTGTAGTTAAATATATCAGACACTCCCTGAAAGACAAACACGGGGCTATTTTGGTGAAGCAGTCATTCAGCATTTCGTGTGATTTATACAATGGAAATCAGATCTCTGTGACTGTGGCCTGGTGTTGGGAAAGAAGCTGCTCTCTAACAGAGGCTCTGTAAGCTCTCTCTATAAGGCTGTGACTGGTAGCATTTATCAAATGGTACTAAATGAAGGATGGAACTAAACTGGGCTGACTCAATGCACTTGAATATGTATGAAGACTTGGTGTGCTACTGTCACCTGCAGTAGTTAAATAAGCTTTCCTTTAAAAGGTGAAGGTCTGACAAGATGTGCAGGACAAATGTTTGAGCTTCAGTTTTTGCTGAGACTGCCATTGGAAGACAGGAGCTCCTTTCTAACTCCAAACCTGTCACATTTACCTTTGTCTTCTCTGTTCATTCAACATTGGGAACTGCCAAATATTTCCCATCTGCTGTAACTCTAACACAAAAACAGACAGTGGAGATGTAACCACTCTCAGAAAAAATATGGTTCTTAAATGGTTCTTCAGATGTCTTCATGGTTCTTTAAAGAACCATCATACGTCAAAGAACCTTTTTATTTTGTAGATGGTTCTTTAGCTATTACAAATGGTTCTTTAAAGAACAAAAGGTTCTTCATCCTTAGCTATCTAAGTTTGGCATAAATATTTATTCACTATAATTAGAGTGTGAATTATACTGTGTGTTTTGTTTGTGTGCATGTGTGTGCGAAGGGGGAGGGCGGGTTACCTGGCAATTACCCTTTGAGAGCAGATGGTAGGAAACTGAATATTCAAATAAAAGTTAGAAATACTTGCTTAAAAATATACTGGTGGCAGGAGTGGGGGCCAAAGCCTAAAGACCCTACCCCCAACACCCCTAACCCCCGCAAACCCACTGATCACAAATAATGTGGTAATAGAATATGGAATTTATTATTAAGACGTTTATGATTATGGTGAGTTAACAAACAGTAGACACAATACACACATTCAAATACTGTACTTTAGTTTTAAATTTTAATAAAGTATTACTATTTTCTGCTTCAAGGCATTACTTTTGAGATTATTATACATATTAGAAAATATATCATAATGATAATACTAGTTATTGTAAACTTTACAAACCACCCAGCAGTATGTAAAGTCAAATTATAAAATACAAGTAAATAACAATTGCACAACAGAATGTCAATGTAATGAACACACATTACCAACACACTTACTTAGTTTTGACAAAGCGCACTGCTTAGGTAAAGGTTCTCAGTAGTTGTTTATCACTGAGCAATTTGTTAATATGTGTTTCGAGCGAGAGAGATGCTAGAACACGTCGTACCTCCCAAAGAAAGGGGGGGGGGGTCAATCGTTGGGATGCGCATGCGCAGACAGATTGCGCGACTGGGGGCCCTTGAACTTTCTAAGGGATAAAACACTTTTTCACAGACGGTGACAGCGAAACGGATAACAGTCTCGAGTACCTGCTGGTCTTTGAAGCTCTGGATTGTGGGACTGTTGGAAAAGGTAAAACATTTTCATTAAAACCTTTTTACTGTTTTGTTTTTGTTACTCGTCATTGTAGCTTGCTGTTAATGTTGTGCTAACAGTAGCGATTAGCTAGATACGTTAGCCGTTGACGTTAACGCAATTTAGTATCCGGTATACAGAACTGATCTGTCGAATAGGAATACTTCGAGGACCTCCTTAATCCCACTGACACGTCTTCCGAGGAGGAAGCAGAGTCTGGGGATGAGGGGAATGACCCGCCAATTTCCGGGGGCGAGGTCACTGAGGCAGTTAAACAACTGCTTGGTGGCAGAGCCCCTGGTGTTGATGAGGTCCGCCCCGAGTTCCTGAAGGCTCTGGACGTTGTAGGGCTGTCCTGGTTGACACGCCTCTGCAATGTTGCGTGGAGATCAGGGACAGTACCCCTGGACTGGCAGACCGGGGTGGTGGTCCCCATCTTTAAGAAGGGAGACCGGAGGGTGTGTTCCAACTACAGGGGGATCACACTCCTCAGCCTCCCTGGGAAAGTCTATGCCAGGGTGCTGGAAAGGAGAGTTCGTCCGCTAGTCGAACCTCGGATACAGGAGGAACAATGCGGTTTTCGTCCTGGTCGCGGAACACTGGACCAGCTCTTTAGCCTCTCAAGGATACTTGAGGGTGCATGGGAGTTTGCCCAACCAGTCTACATGTGTTTTGTGGACTTGGAGAAGGCATTCGACCGTGTCCCTCGGGGTGTCCTGTGGGAGGTGTTGCGGGAGTATGGGGTGTCTGGCCCATTGCTACGTGCCATTCGATCCCTATACAACCGTTGCAAGAGCTTGGTTCGCATTGCCGGCAATAAGTCGGACTCGTTCCCGGTGGGTGATGGGCTCCGCCAGGGCTGCCCTTTGTCACCGGTTCTGTTCATAATTTTTATGGACAGGATTTCTAGGCGCAGCCAAGTGGCGGAGGGCTTTCACTTCGGTGGCCTCAGAATCTCATCTCTGCTTTTTGCGGATGATGTGGTTCTGTTGGCTTCATCGGGTGAAGGCCTCCAGCTCGCACTGGAGCGGTTCGCAGCCGAGTGTGAAGCAGCGGGAATGAGGATCAGCACCTCCAAATCTGAGGCCATGGTTCTCAGCCGGAAAAGGGTGGAGTGCCCACTCCGGATCGGGGATGAGTTCCTGCCCCAAGTGGAGGAGTTCAAGTATCTCGGGGTCTTGTTCGCGAGTGATGGGAGAAGGGAGCCAGAGATCGACAGACGGATTGGTGCTGCGGCTGCAGTGATGCGGACGCTGCACCGGTCCGTCGTGGTGAAGAGGGAGCTGAGTGTAAAAGCGAAGCTCTCAATTTACCGGTCGATCTACGTCCCTACCCTCACCTATGGCCACGAGCTGTGGGTAGTGACCGAAAGAACGAGATCGCGGATACAAGCGGCAGAAATGAGCTTCCTCCGAAGGGTGGCTGGCCTCTCCCTTAGAGATAGGGTGAGAAGTTCAGCCATCCGGGAGGGGCTCAGAGTAGAGCCGCTGCTCCTCCACATCGAAAGGAGCCAGTTGAGGTGGTTCGGGCATCTGACAAGGATGCCTCCTGGGCGCCTCCTGGGTGAGGTGTTCCGGGCATGTCCCACCGGGAGGAGGCCCCGGGGCAGACCCAGGACACGCTGGAGAGATTACATCTCTCGGCTGGCCTGGGAGCGCCTTGGTGTTCCCCCGGATAAGCTGGAGGAGGTGGCTGGGGAGAGGGAGGTCTGGGCTTCCCTGCTTAGGCTACTGCCCCCGCGACCCGGCCTCGGATAAAGCGGATGAAGATGGATGGATGGATGGATGGATGGATGGATGGAGGGTATACAGAACTGTTTTCCTAACAAAACCACTGTTATAATTAAGTGAAGGCGCTCCCAACTAATTTGAACCTTTGGCTTCTAAAATATGTGGTTCTATTGCGTGCTGCATACATAACGTAATGTCAGCTAGACTGATATTAAAATTTATAATATTGTTAAAATCACTAAAATAGCGCCTGAAGCCTGTTTTGACGTGAGCTCTGTGTCTGCTCTAGAAACTCTGAAATTCAGTAGATCTGAGCCGTACATTAAATACTCACATCAGCCTGTACTTTGAATTCTGTAAGAGCTGTATAAAATAAAGCAATGCATAAGTGTTTTGAATGAATAGAAATGTGACCCATAAGGTGTGTCTGTGACTGTTCCTGTATAACTTATTTTCGGACTAGTTAACAAATTATGCTCCGGTCATTTGATGTTACCAAGATGGACGTCCTTTTGTAATATAGTTAAATTTTCTTTGTACATTTCATTTATCCACCATCATACATTAAGTCAAGAAGAGGTCATTATACTAACAAGAGGTATCAACGCTGGGCAAAAGTTCAGCATGTGGTTAAAGTTTGTAATCCAGCCAGGTAAATATCACTCAGCAGCCAGTCGCAGAGCTGAAGCAGGTAGCATCAACACATTAAATCTAAAATTAGAAATATCCTGTCTCAGAGTGATGCTGAAAAACTAGTTCATGCATTTATTACTTCCAGGCTGGACTACTGTAATTCTTTATTATCAGGATGTCCTAAAAACTCACTGAAAAGCCTTCAGCTGATCCAAAATGCTGCAGCAAGGGTACTGACAGGGACTAGAAAGAGAGAGCATATTTCTCCTGTTTTGGCTTCCCTTCATTGGCTTCCTGTTAAATCCAGAATTGAATTCAAAATCCTGCTCCTCACATACAAAGTCTTAAATAATCAGGCCCCATCTTATCTTAATGACCTTGTAGTACCATATCACCCCATTAGAGCACTTCGCTCTCGCTCTGCAGGCTTACTTGTTGTTCCTAGAGTATTTAAAAGTAGAATGGGAGGCAGAGCCTTCAGTTTTCAGGCCCCTCTTCTGTGGAACCAGCTTCCAGTTTGGATTCGGGAGACAGACACTATCTCTACTTTCAAGATTAGGCTTAAAACTTTCCTTTTTGCTAAAGCATATAGTTAGGGCTGGACCAGGTGACCCTGAATCCTCCCTTAGTTATGCTGCAATAGACGTAGGCTGCCGGGGATTCCCATGATGCATTGAGTTTTTCCCTTCCACTCACCTTTCTCACTCACTATGTGTTAATAGACCTCTCTGCATCGAATCATATCTGTTATTAATCTCTGTCTCTCTTCCACAGCATGTCTTTATCCTGTTTTCCTTCTTCACCCCAACCGGTCGCAGCAGATGGCCGCCCCTCCCTGAGCCTGGTTCTGCCGGAGGTTTCTTCCTGTTAAAAGGGAGTTTTTCCTTCCCACTGTCGCCAAAGTGCTTGCTCATAGGGGGTCATATGATTGTTGGGCTTTTCTCTGTATTTATTATTGTGCTATCTACTGTACAATATAAAGCGCCTTGAGGCGACTTTTGTTGTGATTTGGTGCTATATAAATAAAATTGAATTGAATTGAATAAATCTACCCGGCTTAAATCACAAGACCACCTCTGACCGAAAAGCTGTAGATTTTTCTTGTTTGCACAAATTAATTCAGATTCACACTAATTCTTTTCACAGCTCCAACAAAATGAGGAAGAGGAGGGATAAAAACAATTAGATTGAATTACAATTGGATGGATGTCGAGGACAAGGAGGAGGAAGCTTAGGATGAGGAGGAAGAAAAGCAGCAGGAGCATCTTTAGGGATCTCTATGATGTCATTAAGGTTGGTTTCATTAATATGGTCCTCTCACAAAGAAAGATGACTTGTTTTAGTTCACCTACTTCCTGTATTAAATAGTGATTTGCAAAACGTGGAAAACTACAGAGCAGGCACGTATAGTGCATCTGCAGGTAAGTGAACATCAAATCTCTCAGACTAAAATCTGTATTATACTTTGTCTTACATGTTGTATATTTATCACTAGAGCTGGGCAATAAAACGATAATGATATGTATTGCGAAATAACTTTTTCTCGATAGAAAAATTAAACTATTGCAATAGACCTCATCTCTCTCTTGCTCTCTTAAAAAAAAAAAAAAGAGCAGCCAATCCAAATTAAGTAGCGCAGAGCCGAACCAATCACAGCCGCAGCGTCACGTCATGTCATGTGACTTGTTACATACAGCACAAGTGCCAAGCTGCACATGTGTATTTGTTTGGGAAGCAGCCAGCCGCCGTGCCGCCCGGGTAATGGAGGAAATGAGTGTGCCGACTAGAGAAAAATGAACTGAGAGCATGAGCGAAGGTTACCGAAGAGAAAACAGATGATGGTTCCAATGCCGGAGAGCTTGTCGAACAGAAGGGCCACAGAAGTTCCGTAGTGTGAAGGTATTTCGGCTATTTCAAGTCTGACAAAAAACAGAGTAGCGCGCACTGTAAATTGTGCCGAAAGCAAGTCTGGAAATACAATAAAGCGGTGCATGCTCAATCTCTGACTGAAAGCGCTAATTCGTCATTCGGCTTTTGTCAGACTAAAGTTTATGTATATATATCTATATATATATCTATATATATAGATATATATATAGATATATATATATATATTGATGTCATCCATGTCAGCCACCTCCTCTACATGGATGACATCAAGCTGTATGCCAAGAGTGAACGAGACATCGATTCACTGATACACACTACCAGGCTATACAGCAATGACATTGGAATGTCATTCGGACTGGAGAAGTGTAGTCGGATGGTAACAAAGAGAGGGAAGGTAGTCAGAACTGAGGGGATTGAACTACCAGAAGGCAACATTGCAGACATGGGAACCATGAAGAGACTGCTAGGAAAGCTGCAACCACCAAGTACCTGCAGAGGGTCAGGAAAGTCCTGAGGAGTCAGCTGAACGGTAAGAACAAGATCCGGGCCATCAACACCTACGCCCTGCCCGTGATCAGGTACCCTGCTGGGGTAATAGGCTGGCCAAAGGAGGAGATAGAAGCCACTGACATAAAGACAAGAAAGCTCCTTACCATGCATGGAGGGTTTCACCCCAAGTCCAGCACCCTGAGGCTGTACGCTAAGCGGAAGGAAGGGGGCCGGGGACTGGTGAGTGTCAGCACCACAGTCCAGGATGAGACAAGAAACATCCACGAATACATCACGAAGATGGCCCCAACTGACAGCGTGCTCAGTGAATACCTCAGGCAGCAGAAACCCAAGAAAGAGGAGGAAGGCGAGGAACCATCATGGAAGGACAGGCCCCTGCACGGTATGTACCACCGGCAGATAGAGGAGGTGGCTGATATCCAGAAATCCTACCAGTGGCTGGACAAAGCTGGACTGAAAGACAGCACAGAGGCACTAATCATGGCAGCACAAGAACAAGCTCTGAGCACAAGATCCATAGAGGCTGGGGTCTATCACACCAGGCAAGACCCCAGGTGCAGGCTGTGTAAAGATGCCCCAGAGACAATCCAGCACATAACAGCAGGGTGCAAGATGCTAGCAGGCAAGGCATACATGGAACGCCATAACCAAGTGGCCGGCATAGTGTACAGGAACATCTGTGCCAAGTATAACCTGGAAGTCCCGAGGTCAAAATGGGAGATGCCCCCAAGGGTGATGGAGAATGACCGAGCTAAGATCCTGTGGGACTTCCAGATGCAGACGGACAAAATGGTGGTGGCTAACCAACCGGACATAGTGGTGGTAGACAAACAGAAGAAGACGGCTGTAGTGATCGATGTAGCGGTTCCGAATGACAGCAATATCAGGAAGAAGGAACACGAGAAGCTGGAGAAATACCAAGGGCTCAGAGAAGAGCTCGAGAGGATGTGGAGGGTGAAGGTAACGGTGGTCCCCGTGGTAATCGGAGCACTAGGTGCGGTGACTCCCAAGCTAGGCGAGTGGCTCCAGCAGATCCCGGGAACAACATCGGAGATCTCTGTCCAGAAGAGCGCAGTCCTGGGAACAGCTAAGATACTGCGCAGGACCCTCAAGCTCCCAGGCCTCTGGTAGAGGACCCGAGCTTGAAGGATAAACCGCCCGCAGGGGCGTGCTGGGTGTTTTTTATATATGAGTTGCACCTAGGATTTGAAGAATGTTCTGTTAGCATCTTTATTTTAAAACTGTTTGAAAAGCTAAGCTAGACAACAAGGAGAGATTGAGAATTTTTAGTTCTCAGTTTATTTGATATTGACAAAAGTTAGTCAATTTTGTCTGTTCTTCTGTAAAACGACCTAAGATTTATTTTTAGAATTAATATTTTGTTTCTAAGTGGAATTGACAATTTAGTGGTCTGTTTTCTTTGTTCTATTATGAAACTTCAACACTTTAGCGGCTGCCTTTTGTGTAGTTTGCAATATTTGCCTTTATTTATCTGAAAAAGTCTCATGTTCCTTAAGTACATCTACCCTGTTGAACTTATTATGAGAAATAAATATTTAAATCAAAACAAGCTGCTGATTATTTCACATTTTACTTGTGAGCAACGGCACATTTAAATCTTACAAATATAGTTATTTGGCTTATATCGCGATATATATTGTTATCGCCTGAATGAAAAAAATGAAAAAAAAATATTGTGATATTAAAAAATCTTATATCGCCCAGCTCTATTTATCACCCTTATGATAAAACCCATGTCAGCCATTGGTTTATGGACTTTGTATTTTGAAGCCTCAACATTTGCTTTATTGCTATGTCGGTTTTTGTGAGCCTTTGGGACCATATTAGGATGAGGGATCAGAATCTGGAGTCGTGCACACTACTGTTTCATTTAATGTGTATCCATAAGGTTTGTACAGCAGATCCAAGTTGTGCCTTGAAAACAGGAAAGTTGTCTGCATAGAGGAGAACTTTAATAGCAGGCTTGTACAAAGTGAGGCTTTGTGCTCACATTTGCTGCAAACACTCGTTTTAATTCTGTTTTCCCTGTTTTGATGCAGAATTCAGTTGAAATCAGGCACCTTCTTTTTGTAATGTGTTCTTGTGAATTGATTGTGTATCGCATACATTTGATTTGACTTTCTGTGAGACAACAGTCAGCCGCTGGCCAAAAAAGTTTTCCAAATACCTCCACGTAATCGAGCCTGGATTTAGAAAAGAATTGCAAAAAAATCTGCACCTCCTGCTTCACATGCAATTTGTGTTTGTGTGTTCAGAGGCGGCGGCGAGAGGGGAGACCTCGGCTCATCCAGCTGGACAGCCTGACCAAGAGGAGTTGAACATTAACTCAGCTCATCCAGGGCACCCTGCAGGCTCGGCTGCTGGCAATAGCGAGGGAGTGCGGCCACCGCTGGGATGACGTGAACACCAAACAGGAGTCCATCACAGGTCGACTGCAGGTATGTGAGTCAGACCTTCTGAGGAGGGTTTCACTTTTCTCTCTCTCAGCTCCTTGTCTCAGAGTGGGAGGGATTTGAAGCACAAAGGGAGGAGCTTGTCGTTTGGTTGGCTGATATGGATGTCCACCTGAGTGAGGTTGACCAGCTGACAGGAAACACATGAGAAAAACTGAAACAACTGCAGGTGTGGGGTTGTTTTGATATGACATATATTTGATATGATATATACGTCAGTGACATTGTCCTAAACTGGACTAACAAAGGACAATGAGTCCAACATGAAACTTGCCTTACATAACGCTGAAGTTCATTGATCATTTTAATCATAAACTTGTTGTTGAAATATTTTTACTGAACATGCAAACATCTGCTGATGAAAATGTGTTGATTTATTGGTCTGTTGTGAAGCTATTGCTATTTCTAATGTGTTTTATCACTTTCTGATGTTTTATTAATTAAACAATACATGTATTAATTTTTGTGTTATCTATAGATATAGTATTTATATATATTTATTTATAGTATAGTAAAAATGTTTAATTATTACTGTTTAAATGACTAATATGTGACATGTATTAGTTGTGATGTTGTGCTGAGGGTTAAAATGCCTTTTTGTCTTTTGGTATACTACGAAATGGCAATAAACCATTAATATATGTCTATGCTGTGCTCGTATTTATTTTACCCTACTCAAATTCAATTTATGATACGTTTTATTTTGAAAGATTTAAAATGGTTCTTTAAAGAACCATTTCAAAAAAGGTTCTTAAAAATGGTTTTTTAAAGAGCCATTTGAAGGAGCTTTTTAAAAATGGTTCTTTAAAGAACCATTTTTAAAAAGGTTCTTTGAAAAACCATTAAAGGTGCCCCAAAGAACCATTTCTTGATGGTTCTTTGGGGCACCTTTAAAGGTTCTTCAATGAACCACTGAAAGAAATGGTTCTTCAAAGAACGATTGTTTGAAGGGTTCTTTGTGGCACCAAAAAAGGTTCTTCTATGGCATCAGTCTAAAGAACCACTTTTGGTTCCAGTTGGCACCTTTATTTTTCTGAGTGCACCAGCACAGCTTAGCTGGGAAATTTGGTGAAATCTGTATTGCCTTGGTTTAATGCAATGGTTCCCAAACTTTTTTTGCTAGCCCCCCCTCCCCTTTGTTTTACAAGAAAATCTTGTAGAGCCACGGCTAGAGACACGGCTAAGCGTTTTGTGATTTGGCACAATATTAAAAAGTTTACATTTCTTTGGTATTAAACAGCAGAAATTAGGCTTTCTTGTTGGAAGTCATTTTTGAAAAAAAAAAAAAACAGCGGCTGACAGCGCTGAACACAAGGTAGACTCATGAAATAAGCAAGCAAATAATGCAAAAAAAGTTAGAGTTTTAGATGGGAAACTGTTTTTGAATTACACTGAGAGAGAGAGCTGTGCAGGAAGTGTGATTTCTTCATGGTGGAAGCGAAACAGCAAAAGTAAGAGGGAATTAATGACAATCTTTGTCCAGTGGGAAGCATAGTTTGGATCTGCTTTTGCTGCTGGTTCAGTGAATTTTGGTCAGACAGTGACAAACCCTGCAGCATCAGAATCTGTGAGCTGTCGGCTTTCAGCACCGACGGTAGGCAGGTGAGATAGATCACTGATTCTGATGCATCAGGTCCGCGCTTTGTGTTTACGTCTTTGTGTGGAATCCGTTTACCTGCTCTCATTTGCTGTTTTAGCTGTTTGGTGGTTGTTGAAATAGTTTTTTGACCTGAGATCCTAGCATTTCTGGCAAAACACATTTATATTTAAAAATCAATTCAGGATTTAATAAATCGATCGGAAAATCAATTATTGAAACCCACCCCTACTTGGTACTACTGTTGTGCAGGTGAAACTAAAGGCAAGATATGCTTCATCATATTTTCTAGTTTTTGGCTTGAAAGGAAGTTGGTTTGGAAGCATATATGGCGATGCTTCATCTTTTACTTTGCGCTTGTGTGGGAGCCCCATCAACAAACCTGTCCATTATGCTAACAGTGTCCAAGCATTCCTTTTTTCATTCATACCGCGCCCCCTGCAATAGGTCTGCGCCCCCCCAGGGGGCGGGCCCCCGACTTTGGGAACCTCTGGTTTAATGTATGTCATGTTAAAATCGCTCTAGGTTCTTTGCTAGCTTTGTGTTAGCATGCTGTCTGTGCAGATGCTTGCAAAGAGCCAACGTTGGGTTAGTAGTATAATAGTGACTGTGTCTGTCCTGGAAGCATTTTCCACTTTACCGTTGGGCTCTTGTCCTTTTGTGCAATAAAAATCCAGATCTCCGCTCCTTGTATTGCTGCCCATTTTCTTCCTCCACACACAAACTGAAATCAGCTGATTGTAATGAAAGTGAAGAAAAAAGAAGGTTGCTTTGATGTTTTCTTCTTTCTATCCACCTGCCAACTCAGGAACCTTTGTAATAAAAGTAATGATGTAATTGTAACTGTAAAGTAATTACTGAATTCAGTAAAATAACACGTTACATTACTGTGTAACTAAAAAATGTAATGCGATTACAGTAGCAGGTTACTTTGTGTTGCATTATACCAACACAAAAAAACCCCAATGCAACAGTTGAACGCCTACTACGATGCTTCTATAAAAGTCTGGATCTTAAAGAAAAATAAATAAAATTTTGTCCCATTTTCCTCAAACAGCAAGCGTAAGGTTGGAATAAGACATCAGAACCAGCTAATGCACACTAGCAACTATTTCTAGAGCCAGATGTTGTGCCGTTCCCAAACAATCAATAAGGACTATGCATGTAGAGTTATGATGAAACTAATCTATGTTGTTTTTTCAGACACTGAATCATACAACAGGTAAAAACTGCAAGCAGGGTTTTTTTTTTTACCCTTTTAAGTTACTAAAGGTGGCTGCACAAGGCTGTAGGGGAGCAGACAAAGTGCTGTCCACTCTGTGCTGGAAACAAAAACATGATGTAATGGCTATAGAACAATAATGTAAAAAAAGAAGTTTAAGTGTCCTGGAGAAGGATGAACAAGGGATATAAATTCTGACAATAATGTATTTGGAAGGAGATACAGTGACACATTCAACACACTGTTTTATTACTCAGAAGTTGCACTTTAGGCAGCAGATTCATTGTATACACTTATGACACACCCACCAAAAGTATATTTTAAGGCCTGCTACAAACCAATGCACATGACTATAGGCCCTACACTGTTTTAATCCAGGGACTGTAGTAGAAATGCTGCACATCAGTTATAACCTGCCCTGGTGTGTTGACTGGGGAAACTGGACAGGCAAATGTGTGACTTGGTATTATAATGACTGAAGATCTATGGTGGGTTAAATGAAAAACAAATATGATTACACATTATGTTTAATCTTGTAAAAAAGTAAAGTAAAATAAATGTATTTAGTATTTTTCATGGTATAGCTGTAGTGTTGAATTAGATCAAGAATAAATCAAGAATAGATATTCACTCTAATAGTACTACAGTATTCATTTTTTATTCCTCCAATAAATAATAACATTCACACCGTGTGTCTCTGTGTTTCCCCCATTTATCCAGTGAACTGAACACTTAGCTGGCCAGTCTACAAAGCAGTCAGACTCAATGTACTCCTGCTTTACCTCGGAGGATTTGCAGAGGTCTCAATACATCTGTCCACATCCATTTATCCATCTGTCCATCTGTCTGTCTGTCCCAGTGCACGTGCCTCGGTAACCTTACATCCCCTGTGTCCAATCAGCTCATCCAGCTCAGTCAAGACAGTCAAGCAGCAGGTGCCAGATGTCTAACATAATTGGCCAGTCAGGTTATTTATAAATACTATACTTGGGCATGAACCTTTCCTCACTCCACCCATGTATCTTTGGTGTTCATACATTATAGTTCCACATACAGTATATTTGTCTCTGCTTGTAGTTTATGTACCTTGATAGTGATGTATTAGGGATCTGTGTTGGGTGTAAACTTTTGTAACTGCGATACTGTAATCACATTACAGTTTTCAGTAACACCAGAATGTAACACATAAGTGAACTAATTTCAATACAGTTATAATTATGTAGTTACTTGCATTACAAAGGTTCCTCAGTTTTCTGCACCGGGTGGATAGAAAGAATAAAATCATCAAACAAACATGTTTTCTTTTTTACTTCCTGAGGAGTTTCACTACAGTTAGCTAATTTCAGTTCATATGCAGGAAGAGGTAAATGGTGGAACGGCAATATGGACATTACTTTTACCTTTACTGCACAAAAGGACAGGAGTGTGATAATAAAGTGCAAAGTCTGTCAAAGAAAAGCTACATCTGGATTACACCACTAGCAGAACTTCAGGTCTTTGCAAGCATCTGCAAAGACAGCATGCTAACACTAAGCTAGCCAAGAATCCAGAGTGATGTTTAAGTCTCTGGTTTTCATTTTTGACTTTGTGTCCATCCATAAAAACTAAACAAAAAAGATTGCGTTTGTGTCCACATCAGAATAGACTTGTGTTGATTAGTGGGACCGTAGTCTACAGTTTATACAGTGCCTAACCCGAGCATACCCTACTCTGTTTGGAGATGTACCCTCTAGGACCTCCGCATTGAGGCATGTGGCGGGTGCCTAAATACGTGCCTCATGTTAAGCAACACGCATACCATTGCCCATGACTCAAAAGGGAATTGGTGGAAAAAGAGGTACAGTATCTTCTTGAAAATGGTTTTACTGTAGCAAGTCATAGCTGATGGAGCTCTCCATGTCTGCTGACACCAAAGTCAGATAGTTCTCCTTTGTACTGATTTTCAGAGAGTAAATGCAGTCATGGTCTCAGATTCATTTCCATTGACTTGCATGGAAGACTGCATAGACAGCATCGGAGCAGCTACCTATATAACAATATTTGATTTGTTGAGCGGGTACTGGCAGGTTCTCCTGACTTGCAGAGCCTCCAGACCATTTCCTATAATACACAGTAACAGCATTTGGAATGTGAAATGCATCAGCTGCTTTTCAACAACTTATGAATTCTGTGTTGGGAAACATTAGGAACTGTAATGTGTACTTGTTATTGTGATATATTCTTCTTGCTGGACGGACCATATTAGCACTCCGAGGGTTGTTTATTTAATTTAATAACTGTACAGTACTCTGTATATAGTAACCATTGTCCTTAATGTAACTATTCAAGAAAAATTGTGTATGTTTCTGTTCTGTGTCCTGTGTACTGTTTGTTTGTATATGTGTCTTTTTGGCTGCTGTTACAACCAAATTTCCCCTTGTGGGACAATTAAAGGATTATTCTATTCTATTCTATTCTTGTTTTTGCTTGTTTAGTTTGGGCTAAACAAGCAAGGTCTGCCTTATAACCACAACTGAGATGTGTTGCAGCTCATCAGCCACTGCATAAAGACTGCCATCTCAAAATGATCATCTCTTTAATAGTGGCAAGTTTAAGAGTTTGCAATTAATCCAGTAACACAATGCAACTCCATCCATCCATCCGTTTTCTGCCACTTAGCTGTAGGAGGTATCCAGGAGGTATCCTAGTCAAATGCTCAATCTCTGTCAGCTGGCTACATTCATACATGTGAAGCCATTTGCAGTGGTGGATACTCTTACCCTTTTATATTTTAGTTCATCATGAAGTTAACAAGTTGCTGATAGTTGTTTTACACATCTTTAGCAACTGTTCAGTGGACATTTTTAATTTTGTGCTAATTTTGCACATTTGTGAGAAATGCAAATCCCCGTGGCTCCAAAGTCAAGTTGCATATTAAAGATCATCTAATCCTAATTAAATCCCAAGTAATTTGAAACCCAGTGTTTCCACTAGGACTTAAACTTACCAAACTTTTAGCCACACGGGCCATACTCATGGGAAGCGATATACTCATCACTTTGTCGGTGACTGGTGGTCACCAATGGATTCCAAACTCTGGTTGGCTAGATAAGCCTTTAATGTATTTACCACCATGTTATATGTCAAACACCTGTATCCTGGGATTAATTACTCAAGAAATCTTAACTCCAGACTGGCTCATTTACTGCTTGAGTTTGTTGAATGTCGTTCACGTCTTATCACCGAATCACTGCTAATCACTTCCTAATCACTTCCTATGTGCACACGCCCTCAGCGTGTGCACCAAAAGTGGTTTATTACTTTTCTGGATGTTGCATTACATCTGCTAACAAGGAAAGCTTATACAGGGTGTTTGAGGTCATGGACAAATAATACAATAAGTTTGCAGAATATTTTGGAGGTATTGTTTTGTCTCTGTTTAGTAAAGAGTCTTGTTTGTTAGACATTAGCCTAGCACAAGGCAAAAGGTGGGAGGAAGCTGCTTGGCTCCAGCTAAAAGGGAGACATGCTACTCTGGAAAAGCTGTCAATATCTGTTGTGTGCTCTTAGTTGGCTAGTGAACAGTATTTACTTGAATTAATTGAAGTCACCTGTTTTGTTTTGGGGTTTTTTTTTTTTTCAATTTTAGAGGAATAATAAAATCTTCCACAGTCAAGCCATTGAAGCTGAAGCTTGGTAGCTATTAACTATTCTCAAACATTAAATTGTTAAATCACAACGTCTTGTTTTTTTCCCTGTCTTTAATAAAATATATATTATTAGTAACTTGCTCTACAGTGGTAATTTACCATAAAACTTGTGCTCTCATGCAGTAGCAGACCCTCAGCCAGGGCTGTTTGAGAACATATCCAAAGCTATGCCAACTCAGCCTTATGTCTCCAAACTGAATGATATCCAACAGGACCCCAGATAATATACACTGCCAGCTTCCTCTCTCTGTCTGTCTCAGTCTTTCTCTGGCTTTTATTCACTTTTCTCTGCCCCACTTTCATTATTTGCTGTTGTTCTAATTGTGATTCGATCCTTGCTGCAATCAAAGGTGTGGATGCTACTGCCAGGTGCCCTCTGCTAACCTCGTCTGCCTTATTTTTCCCATTCACATACACAGATATGAAGAAAAAAGCACAGTCCAACATTTAAATTTAGCATCTTCTTCACAATGCAGACATATTCCACTGTTTTATCAACTTTTAAGGACATCATCAAAGTTCACCACACAAGCACAAGCAAACAAACAGTAATCCAGTGTCAGTTTGAGCCAAAGCTCAGCTGAAATCAAGCCAAGGGCAGAGTAATCCAGCCATTAAACATTAATGAAGGCTATTAATGAGGGAAATGAAGAGAGATGGAAAAAAACACCAAAGAGTGGAGAAAAATTGACTGTGCACAACCTGACTGTAGTAACATCCTACATGCAGCCATAAATCGACTCTAATGCCACCTCTACAGCTGAATATACATGACTGGGGTTATTGTGTGTGTGTGTGTGTGTGTGTGTGTGTGTGTGTGTGTGTGTGTGAGTGTGTCTGCCTAAATGCTAATGAATTATAGGCATATGAGATAACACCTGATAATAAAAAATGTTTATTCTCAGTTTTTGTTGCTTCTGTGGTCAAATGAAAGGACAGCTGACACGGTGTACAGGTGTAGCATAGGTGAGGCAGCAGGAAAATATTATATTAAATTAGTGACACTGATTTACCAAAATGTACAAATATTTATTTAACAGTCAGCAGATGCTTTGATTTATGACAAAATCACAACAGGAAACAGATTCAAATTATGACATATAATTTTCACAATTACCTCTACAAATGTCAGACAATCAAAGAGAAATTACTAAAGTAAAAAAAAAACAGTGACAAAGCAAACAGTTAAGAATGGCTTTGTTTCTATGGATAATATGAAATGCAGCTACAGGGATTAGTAATATGGTACGTCTGTGTCAAGTCAGTAAACCTTTCATCTCAAGGCCTCTGCTATAAATGCTTTACCTTCTGCTTCCAGAAAGTAAAGGGTGATTTCACTGTACACATGGTATACACAGTGGACCCGGCTGTCATGTACTGTGTGCAGTAGGCAGGAATGGTGGACCCAAAGTGCAGGCTCACAGAGGCAAAAAGGTGAACTCAAATGCAGCTTTACTGCTGAACTGAGAATACAGAAAAGTAAACAGACCGACCGACCGCACAGTGTCCGATAACGGAGATCGCAACACAGATGAAAGAAAACACCGGGCTTAAATACACAGAGGGATCAATCAGGGAATGGGAGACAGGAGGGAAACAGAGCTGGGACAAATCAGACCTAACGAGACAAGGAAAGCAACATTGGAAACACTGACATGAGACGCGGACTTTCAAAGTAAAGCAGGAAACATAACACAGAGACGCGGACTAGACAAGGGGATACAGCTGACAGGGGAGACAGAGCAACTAAGGAACACTGAGACAGAAATAGGAAGACTAAGAATTCTAACATAAAAACCAAAAGACTAGAAATTATAAATATTGACAAAATCAAAGTTCAATAATAATGCAAAACTCAAAACACTGGGTCAAAGACCCAGGTACCCTAACACGAACTTTGTCAGTGAAAATGAGCTTCCTCCTGGGTAACAACTGCTAAGTGTACAGCAGAGTAACATAATGCAGCCTTCATAAGCTGGAGTACGTGGAACTGGATGTACTACTGTACTACTTCTGCTGTACTACTTTATATGTGTGTTTTTCATTATATTAACTCTCTCACTAAACTCAGTAAAAACACCTAAAATGAACAATGCGGGAGTTGTCCAATAAACAAGGTTTTACAGTACAGGCTTTGTCAAATGTCTTGGAACATTACACCAATAACTGACTGTCACAGAAAGCTAGATGAAAATAATTTAACATAGAAAAACAGCTGAGTAACCTTTGGGTAAAACATTTGGTTCGACTGCAGCCTTTCGGTCCGTTTGCTCCTTGTTTGAGTAGCACCGAGGTGAACGGCACTGCCACGATAAGGATCTTTTATTCTGTTACTGTACGTCTCATCATTTACTTTATTGATCTGCTTCCATATTTTAATGATGTATCTCATATGTCTTTATCGGCCCGTCTCATTTATAACTTTTCTCTCCAATGTTCTTTTTATTCTGTCTTTTTGTAACTCTTTCTTACACGCTCCCTCTTTCTCACTGTCAATGCTAAGTATTGGTAATTACATTATCATGTACCACCCTATGAAATATAGTTTCAGTGACACTGAGTGTGTGTGTGTGTGTGTGTGTGTGTGTGTGGTGTTGATGATGGAGAGGCTGTCTGCTTTTTTAATAAACACAACACTGCAATGCCCCACACGCTAACTGCCTTAGCATCGAACATCACACACACACACACACACACACACGTAGAAGTATGCGCGCACACACACACACACACACACACACACACACACACAGAGGCATCTGCCAAGACTAGGCTCAAACTTGCAGGGAATTTATGTACAAATAATTACTTTTTAATAGCCAGTAATGTGATTTCCTGCCAAAGAAATATTCAAATGCATCTCAGGCAGTCCAGTATATTATCTGCCTGGAGCTACGGATGCGACTTAGGGGAGACAGCACAGGAAAGACAGATTATTGTTTGTGTGATAATAATTATTTTACCCTTGTCATCTGCGGAGGAAAATGGGAGATAATGCCTTTGTCTCGCTGTGTCTTTCCTTCACTTTCTTTTTGCTCCTCGAGCTGCTCCTCCACGCTCTGTAACCTGAACTGTCCTGTTATACGTCAGAAGACCTTCTGTCAGGAACGTCTTGATGCATTCTCAATCATCCAGGAAAGTAAATCTCCAAAAGTTGAATCTGTTCATCTGGACGTAGCGTTTTGTGGGAGAAACGTTTCGTCACTCATCCAAGTGACTTCTTCAGTCTCAGCTGACTGCAGGTTTCCCCAAACTTTATAAACAGTACATTTGCATAATGACTGAAACCAGCCCACTGAAGGAACAATGGGCTGTGAGGTCAGTTCCTTAATCATAATTATGCAAATTCCCATGACCATTGATCAACAATCACTGACCAAAACCCACTGATCAAAGAACACTGATCAATGGCCATGAGTCCCATTCACAGAGAGTTGGGGAATGGCTGCAATCACAGCTGTTTATAAGGTTTGGGGAAACCTGCAGTCAGCTGAGACTGAAGAAGTCACTTGGATGAGTGACGAAACGTTTCTCCCACAAAACGCTACGTCCAGATGAACAGATTCAACTTTTGGAGATTCTGTCAGGAACGTTTTCCTGCCAGGCTGTTGTCCTGCATAAACGTATGCACCTGCTAATGTAACGTGTAGTGAACTGACCACACGTTTGATTTTTAACAGAACACCTCATTTTTGATTTTCCAATATCATACACCCACTAAGGAAACTTTGTTGTTTGTGATTGGATGAATATTTTAACAGAACGTTTAACTCCTTGGATTTGATTTCTTCAAGATCTGGGTCTGGGTCCAAGGAGCTTTTGAAGGACTATTGTGAGTAACTGAGGTAGAGAAGAGGAGAAAGTGACAAATTCATGGGAAATTTTTAAAAAATGTCATAATTTTAACTCTAACTGTTTTTCGGTGGTGCAGTGCAGCCTGAGGCCAAAAAACAGTTTTATTATTGGTTATTTTAACTTTGACTTTCAGTCAAAACTGAAGACGTCAGTCTGAGCGCTGAAACATTTAAACGTATCCAAACAAACTTGTTGATGGTAAATGGCCTGTATTTGTATAGCGCTTTACTTAGTCCCTATGGACCCCAAAGCGCTTTACACTACATTCAGTCATTCACACATTGGTGATGGCAAGCTACATTCTAGCCACAGCCACCCTGGGGCGCACTGACAGAGGCGAGGCTGCCGGACACTGGCGCCACCGGGCCCTCTGACCACCACCAGTAGGCAACGGGTGAAGTGTCTTGCCCAAGGACACAACGATCGAGACTGTTGGAGCCGCGGCTCAAACCGGCAACCTTCCAATTACAAGACAAACTGCCAACTCTTGAGCCAAGATTCATTTCGACATTTCATATGTTGTTCTTGTTGTGTTATTTAGACTTTTTTTAAAAAAAACAAAAATTCTTGTTGAACATCTGTTAAATATCCAAATAGAAAATGAGCATAAATCATAAGTCTGTGATTCTAAACCCAAAAGTCAACACTTAGCATCAAAGTTATTAACATGTGTCGACCCCCTTGTGGATAATATGATGATTTGGTCTCCAGGTGTACCAGAATCCTTGCAGCACCTCCGTTAACAGATCGATATTGGTTTTTGAGTCCTGCTCAGTCACAGCGCCCTGGACAACTACCACTGTGTAGCACTACTAGGCATTGGATTTTGTATTACACCCATGCTTTGTTCAAGTTTGTAGCTGATAGTGAGGCTTCCCAACCAAGTGTAAGTTTGCCATGGTAACAGTGACATTTTTTAACCATGCGGTGGGCCAGAGTTGTGTTGGTAAACGCAGCCTACAACCAAATAAAACCTCCAGTGTTTTCGATGCTCTGCATTAAAGGAGTCACTACAGATTGTTTTTCCCAAGGCTGAAGCAAATTCTCACATTTGTGTTGAGCTCATCTTCAGTGTTCGTCATTCTGTACTTTCAGGTTCCAGACTGATGTCCATTTTACTCATCTGTCATTTCAATCATACAAAAGACAGTAAAACACGAGAAACCCGTCAAAATGTGCTGAACAGCTTTCAGTACTATCCAAGTGTCATTTCAGTCACTTTCCCACCGTGTGTGTGTGTGTGTGTGTGTTTGTACAGCAACGATAAATCTTTCTGTATGTTTGCCACCATGTGCAGTGTGCACCCATACTTAAATTCAAAGTGTCAATTTCTGCTGCCTGCATCTCCGTCACACCTTCCTTTTTTCTTTCTGTCTCTCACACACAGGGTTCACAGTGTCACAGTTAAGCGACGATGAATGTAATGTGTAGAATTCATTTTTGCCATTAAGACCCGACACCTCCTTTAGCAAGCTCAAGCTCAAAGACAGTGTGGCTGTGCAAGACTGTGTGTTTGCAGGTTATAACCTGTGCCACTTGTATTTCTGTGTGTGTGTGTGTATGTGCATGTGTGTAAGCACAAATTTGTGAATGTGTAAGGACTGGCTAATGACCTCTGGAAGAATGAGCCTGTTCAAACTGAACCTCAGGGAGCTTAACCGATTGCAGCACTCTAAGCATGCGTGTGCGGCTATGAGCACCAGCATCACTCTGCCCAATCCACACCAACAAATCAAAGCTAAGTGCACCGTCAAATAGCAATATTCAGCAGTCTGCACATAAACAGGACTGGAGCTAAGAAATAAGTAAGTAAGATGTATAGATGCATAAATAGAAAGAGTTCACTTATTTTGCCTTGTTTCTCATTTTCCTTAGAGGCTTTCTCCTTTAGTTTAAGCCCTTTTCACTTACCTCTTCTCTTCTCTTGACTGTGTGTGTGTGTTTCTGGTTTAACAGACAAACGGTGCCTCCGTATTAAAGGAGTCATGTCTGTGTCAGTGCATGTGTACAACAGTAGATGTGAGTGTGTGTGACAAGGTGGTAATGGGAGTCACCGTAGGCCATGCCACCTACATGGAAAAATATGTGCCTCGGGGGAACACTGCACTCACACACGAGCACATAACATATAATTTCTTATAGTCACACAGTCTCGCACAGAGAAGTCAGTTCATTTTATAGTGACAAATCAAGGCACAGACACACACACACACACACACACACACACAGCTTGCTGCTATTACTGGTTGATATCTCTGATGTCTGCAGCTCCCTAAATATGATTTTCCTTCTGTCCGTGGGATTTTTTTTAACACATACTGTATAGCGCCTCTGTATTAATGTATTGGATTACATATACACAGCAGTATAATGGAGACAGTTTTCTTTAGCTTGCTAGTTTTATACTTACCATAAATCCCGGACTACAGAGCGCACCTGATTAAAAGCCGCATGCTCTAATTGTAGAAAGAAAATCAATTTTGTACTTGTACAGGCCGCACCGGATTTTAAGCCGTATGCGTTTCGCTTGTAATATGAGATATTTACACAGAAATATTACACGTGAGGATTTTTAACGTTTAATTTAATCCGTAAGGTAACATAAACATGGTAACATAAACGTTATGGTAAGATACAAAAATACATACTGCAAATGCTTTTTTTCCCCGAACAGCGCCTGTAACACGGCTAGCTTTAAGTATACGTACGTATCGGTAACACACAAATTACGTTGCTTATGGTTTTTTTACGGAACAGTGCACAAACAACATTACAATGTCTGTTAACAACCGATAACAATATATACCGTATATATACTACTTATCATTTTGATTGGTCTACTGTTACCAGGCAAAATGTTTTTGGCCGCATGAAAAAAAATATGCATTAGCCGCACATCAGTATAAGACGCAGTGTTCACAGTGTGGGAAAAAAGTAGCAGCTTATGACCCGAAAACTACGGTAAGTAAGAGAGACCAGAAAAAGAATATGTGGAACGTCAATAGTGTTCTAGTTTACACACATGACGGGTTCACTCTTTAGCTTACACTCACAAGCACGAGTACATTCAAGAAAGTTTTATTATTTTCACTGTAAAATGTTTTGTTTTGGGCCCCGGTTCAGCTCAGTGGGAGGAGCCGGCGACCACGTGCCGTATGGCTGGGCTCGGGTCAGGACCTCTCTCTCCCTCTGCTTTCCTGTCAGGCCCAAACATGTTTTGTTCATCAGGAGTAGGATTGTTTGGAACTACTAATCAAAAATACTGTGAAAATTTTCTGCACACACATATTTCACCACAAAGATTAAAAATGAAAGTAGATCATAACCTGTTTTAGCCTTTGGTGTCTGAACCTGATAGCTTTCCAAATCAATAGTTTAAAGCTCAATATTGAACATTTTTATATTAGAAACGTCAAATTATTATCCTATCCAGTAACTTGTAGTGATGAAACCACAAAGAGGTCATTAGAAAACTCAGCTCTTTATTTTATAGATTCTGTTTTATGTTTTTACTGCGCAAAACTTTGGTTCACTGTCAGACTTTGCATCAGATAAACACATTGTTCACTTCCTGCCCAGTTCATGACAAGCTGGTGAATATGTATCAGCTACAATGTAAGCAGCTATTAAAGCCAGGCTACAGCTAAAAGACTTCAGTCATTTCTACTGTCATCATGTGACCAGGAACAAATAAATAATGCTTGAAAAATGTGTCAGAGCAGGAAAAACACACTAAACATTCTCACAGTCTTTTCTAGTAGTTAGGTTCTTCTTACTAACGAGTACCGCTAATGATACCTAATGATGGATCTCTTTTTTAAAGCAAGATATTTTTTTAATTGCATGTGACTAGTCCCACACAGCAGGCAGGTACCTGTTAGACTTTGTATGTGTTGTATTGTTTTTGACCTTACACCTGAAGAAATCAGTCAGTGCACGTTGTTGCACCCACTAATCTGCAATCCACTCTTTTTCTCTCCTCCATAAATTTGTCTTCTTCTTCGTCCATGATGGGCTTTTTTTATTAGCAGACATCCATCTCTGCAGCTTCCCACTTCCATCTTAGTCATCCTAAATAACTCTACAAAGAATTCAGCTTCTCTATTTTTTACCAATAATTTTGATATCATCAGAATATTTTTTTAACATTTTTTGCACCACCTGTCTTCATCCCCTCTTCTTTTATCTCACTGTTTCTTTTCTCTGCTTTTTAAAATTCTCTACTCTCTCTAATGAATCATGTTGAAGCTTGCTCTCATACACTGCTGATGGAAGCCCTCTGGCATGCACACATATTGCATACATTCATCACTGTTACAACAGAAGTTAGACTTTGCAAGCAAATACACACAGTCGCATACATAATGATGCACACTTGACCCTCTGCTCGCGCATATTTTTGTGTATGAAAATTAAGATAGCTGTATCTGAAACATGTGAGCATCATCGTCCAGTTCAAAGGATCGTTGGCAATTTCAATAATTAACTCTACAATTCTAGTACTCTTCTTTTTTCCACTGCTGTCATGGCAGATGAGAATTTCTTGAGCCGCCCACATTAGCTATGTATTGTAATGTTTTGAATCTGTGTATAGTAAATGAATGGGAGGATATGAGACAAACACACATGACCCATGACAGAGACAGATGAACATACAGATATAATATCTTTGTGCTCAGATGTAGACATGCATGCTAAAGCTTAGTGGCATTAAAATTGTTCTGTTTCAGAAATCAGCAAGGAAGAATGGACACTGTGTGCAAGATATGTCGACACAAACTGTCATGACCACAATATTCAAACAAACACAGATGTATTCACAAAGGAAATGCGTTTTAATCTGATTTTAAAAAATTTGTACACAACCTGTACAGCAAAAAGTGTGATAGATTGATTATTAGTTGAAGTTCATAATGGAGTAAAAAGTTGTGGTTAAAGGTTACTCAATTTATTATTCAATTTGTTTCAAATATGTATGTATAAATAAGGGTAAAAGAAGTCCCATCGAAGAGATGTAATGTAACACAAAACAGTTAAAAGAGTTCATGACTTTGTTCAACCGGATAACAATCCTTAATGTGACTATAACCTGTGTAAAATTCAATCTGTGATCTACTTGTCGAGCCTGGGGAATAATCCATGTGATTTAGTGATCATGATTGATTTGTTATGTCTGCCATTGCCGGAAGGGGGAGCTCTGGCCACGATGCCTCATTCGCAATGAAGCTGCTGAAAGAGAAGCATCGTGTCTGAGCGTTGTCATTGACTTATCCCTTTTTCAGGTAATAATTGAGCAATTCTGCTTTTGAACGTTACAAATATGTATGTTGAGCTGTACTGACCGTGTTTCCAAATGTACCAAGAGGATACTAGGGATATTTAGATGATTTGTGTTAACTGTGTTGTTAGGATAAGCTAAGCAGCAAGCTAAGCTAAACGCTCTGTTGGTGGCTAGCATGGAGCATTATCGTGCCAGACTGTGTATGAAACATACAGTATTGTGTGCATTTTGCATTTGGTCTGGACAAAGAACATGTTTATTTTGTGTGAAGGGACAAATGCCTATTAGTGTTTTTATATGAATATTTTGTTTATTTTCTGTACATTTAAGTTTAATGATCTAAGTGTGTTTATTGATTCATATGCTGTTTTTGTAAATTCTTACATTCAATTTAATCTGTAATTTAAAGGAAAGGAAAGAAAACAGTCTTGAGATATATTCTCTTACAGCTAATAGAGACTGTACATTGTTATTAAGATGTTTACTACTTTTGTATGTATGTTTATATTTCTGAATCATTCGCAATGAAGCTGCTGAAAGAGAAGCATCGTGTCTGAGCGTTGTCATTGACTTATCCCTTTTTCAGCCCCTTTTCAGGGTGTAACATTTTGGAGGCACCGCTGGGATGAATGTGATGAGGGCCCGCTGTCCCAGATAGACGCCCCAGTCATCATTCAACCCCTCACATCAAATACCACGGTGGGAAATACAGTGTGCTGGTTTCGACACTTATGCAGAGGGACCTGCATGCAACCTGAGGTTAACTGCTGGTGCCAGGGAAGCTGCACTGAGTCTTCTGCAAAGAGGTCTTACATCACACTGATCTTTTCCACAAACCACAGACTGAGATGGAGTCTTCAGGGCTAGAGGACCTGAAGTTAGAAGTTGCTGGTACATTGTATACAGTGACAAGAGACATTTTGATCGAAGTTTGTGATTTCCTAAATATTGCTGGTTCAAAACTTGAAAAGGTATCGGGTAAAAGTCGTTCCTCTCTCATTTCCTATATAATACAGCACTTAGAAAGAGAGGAGCTGGGTGAGCTTGAAGATGAGGGTATGTCAGAACTACTGATTTTGAAAGATAAAATTTTAGAGTTGCAACAGGCTGCTCTGAATGGCACATTGGGACACAAAACCCCAGATGCTAACCAGACAGATGAGGTGCAGGAACAGGTTGGTGAGGCCTCAGAAGAAGAACAGTTGATAAAGGAAATAGAGACGCTTCAGTTGGCTCTTGCATTATCACGACAGAACAAGGCAAAGCAACCTAGTACAGCCAAACTGTCGATGAGTGTGGGGGACAATAATGCTAAACAAACCACTCCACCTTTTCTGACATTACCGTGGGGCAGAGAATTCAAAATATCAGGTCAGATTGGTGAGCCCGGCCAAAAGGATAAACTAACTTTCTCCAGCCTAGCTCACCAGATTGAACAAGGCATCAGCAAAGGAGTCCCTGAAATAGAAATAGTTGATGCAGTAATCAGGGCAATAGCACCAGGCTTACAATTGCGCAGCTACCTGGAGGGCAAAACTAACCTTACGTTGCCTACTCTGAGGAGGTCTAGGGTTAGGGTTAGGGTTAGGTCTAAGGTCCCACTACCAAGAACGAGGTGCAACAGAACTTTACAAACAACTCACGTCAGAAGTCCAAAGCATCAAAGAAACCTCACAAACTTTCTTAATCCGTGCCCTAGACTTAAGACAGAAAATTCTGTTTGCATTGCAAGAAGCTGAATCTGGCTTAAGATATGATCCTGTGCTTGTACAGAGCATGTTCCTTCATACAGTTCTGACAGGCCTGCAAAATGATAACATTAAAAGTGACCTCCAGCCCTACCTACAGGAAACCACAAGCAGTGATGAGCTCCTCCTTGAGAAACTCAATGTTGCCTGTGCAAATGAAGCAGAGAGACAAAATAAAAAGAAGTTACTCTCCCAGCAGCGGCCAACCACTGTGCATTCACTTCTGTCTGACACCCCTGCAGATAAAAAGGGGAAAAACCTGAAACCAGAATCCATCAGCAAAGCTCAGCCTGACCTACTAAATGAACTTAAAGAAATCCGTTCTGATATGGCATTATTGAAAAATCTTGGTGCTGAAGTTGCACAAATCAAAGAAATAATTCAACAGCCTAGTCTGGCACAAACACAGTATTCTGCCTCACTTGCAGCACCAGAATGTGTTCCCTCTTCTCATCTCGAGCATCTGCCACACAACTACTGGCCTCCTGTGGGACCTGGACGGAGAGGTGATACAGCTCAGTATCAACAGAGGTTTGCACCACAACGTCAGTATCCTGCTGTAAACCGAGCACGCCTAAGGAAATGCTTTGGCTGCCAGCAAAGTGGGACTGAGTACTGCAACCATTGCTATCGATGTGGTAGCAGTGAACACTTTCTCGCAGGTTGCAGGGCGAAACTAACTAGACCAGACAAAGATCAACCTTTAAACGGACAGTGGTTGCCCCCACGGGACAAGGAGTAACCAATAATAGTGTAACGTCCCAACAGCTTTGCTCTTACTGTGGTGTTCCGGGAAAACTCAAAAGACTCAGAAGGTGTGCAGCTTGTAAAAAAAGCACTTATTGTTCTAAGATGTGCCAAGCCGAGCACTGGCCCAGACACAGAAAACAATGCAACAAACACTCTCAGCCTCAGGTAAATCAGCACACGCACCCAAAGGCAAGTGTTATTCACCCCAAAAGGGTGGACAGCCAGTCCCATCTTGTTGCTCTTGTCGGGAAACAGTGTATAGTTGACTGTTATATACAAGGCCACCAAACTCAAGCCTTATGGGATACAGGCTCTCAAGTGTGTATTGTTGATGAAAAGTGGAAAAAGAAGTACTTACCACATGAGAAATTAAGAGATGTTTCTGAGTTACTAGATGCACCTGACGATTTAAAAATCTCAGCTGCTAATGGTCAAAACATCCCTTACAAGGGTTTCATTGAAGTCACTTTTGGTCTCGCTGCTGAGGGAGCAAACCCTAAAGAACTTGTAGTCCCCATGTTAGTGACGAAAGGCGGAAGTCTTTCGCAGCCCATTCTAGGCTTTAATGTCATTGAGCAAATACTGAAAACTAGTACTATAGAGCAAATGGATGCTGCAAGAACTGAGCAGTTGCACGAGACATTAAGAGGGGCTTTCCCTTGCCTTAAAAGAGAAAATGTCACAACCTTTATTGATTTAGTGACTGCTGAACAATCACATGATTTTGTTGTGAGAACAACAAAAGAGAAAGTCATTGTACCCAAACACACTTCTGTTCAGATTGACTGTAAGGTGCAGACCCGCCTGCTGAAGAAAGACACTACACTTCTCTTTGAGCCTGACATAAACCCTCAGTGGGCTGAAGGCCTGGAGTTTTGTGAGACACTGGTAGAACTCAGGAGGGGGGTCCCCCCCTATATTGTTCTTGATGTGCAAAATCCCACTGATCATGATATTGAGCTGTCAGGAAAAACTGTTGTGGGCACCTTAGAGCAAATTCAAGCTGTGTACCCAGCGACGGTTTTAGAGAAATCTGACCAGTGGTCCCCATTATTGGTGAATCAAGTGAATGCAGAGAGTGAGCAAATTCCTGACACCTCATGGGACCCACCAATTGACCTTACCCACCTGAGTGAATCCGAAAGAGAGGTGGTGCAAAAGATGCTCCGTGAGGAATGCTCTTCCTTTTCCAAATCAGATGATGATATTGGTTGTATCGACAAGTTGAAACTGAAGATATCATTGAAGGATATGGATCCTGTAGCACGCACTTACCTGTCAGTACCAAAGCCGCTATACAAAGAGATGAAACAGTATCTGCACAACCTTATTGCACAAGGATGGGTCAAGAAATCCAACTCATCTTATGCCTCGCCCGTTGTCTGTGTGAGAAAGAAGGACGGCAGCTTACGTCTTTGTATAGATTACAGAGAACTAAACAAAAAGACTCATCCAGACAGACAACCAATCCCTCGAGTGCAGGACATTCTCGACAGTCTTGGCGGCAACTCATGGTTTTCGTTGTTAGACCAAGGCAAGGCCTACCATCAGGGCTTTATGGATGAAGGCAGCCGACCTTTAACTGCTTTTGTGACACCATGGGGCCTGTACGAATGGATAAGGATTCCATTCGGGCTGATGAATGCACCCGCAGCCTTCCAACGCTGCATGGAAGAGTGTCTGGAAGAGGTGCGAGACAACATCTGTGTACCCTACCTTGATGACACCCTAGTGTACAGTCATTCATTTGATGATCATGTCAGTCATGTCAGAAAAGTGCTCCAGCTACTGAGGAAGTATGGGATCAAGCTTAAACCCAGTAAATGTGAATTATTCAAACACGAGGTTCGCTATCTAGGGAGAATTGTTTCAGCCGAAGGTAGCAAAATTGATCCAGCTGACACCAGCGCAGTGAGAGCCTTGAAGGACAGAAGACCAAGCAATGTGGGAGAGCTGCGAACTGTCTTGGGCTTGTTAAGTTACTGTAGGCAGTACATACGGGACTTCTCCCGTATTGCGGGTCCTCTTTATAGCTTATTGAAGGGCACAACAGAAGATAACAATGTACCACAAAACCAGACAAACACAAAGCAAGTCACAAGAAAGAGTAAAGGGGTTCCATCACACAAGTCAATTGTGTGGACTGAAGAACATCAGTGCATGTTGGAACGACTAATAGACTGCCTAGTTGAGCCACCAGTCCTCGGGTTTCCAGATTTTTCTAAACCATTCATCCTCCATACCGATGCCTCAGCTCAAGGCCTCGGAGCAGTTCTATACCAACTACAAGATAATAAACTCCGTGTGATTGCTTATGGCTCCCGGACATTGACTGCAGCTGAACGAAACTATCATCTCCACTCAGGAAAACTGGAGTTTCTCGCGCTGAAGTGGGCCGTCACAGAGAAATTTAGAGATTATCTTTATTATGCGCCCACTTTCACTGTGTTCACTGACAATAACCCCCTCACCTACATCCTTTCAAGTGCCAAGCTAAATGCAACTGGATGTAGATGGGTGGCAGAGCTTGCAGACTTCCATTTCACCATCCGATATCGCCCAGGTAGAGAGAATGTGGATGCTGACAGTCTTTCAAGAATGCCTGTTGAGATAGAGGAAATGATGGAACAGTGTACAGAGGAAGTGGGTTCAGATTGTGTGGCAGCAATAACCCAAGTTGTGGAGACTCCAGATTTCAACTCACCAATGGTTTGCCCCATACTCACCCGTCTCCAGTGTACATCAGTGGGTGAAGAACCACACAACCAATTTTCAGTTACAGAGATCAAACAAGCACAGCAAGACGATGAAAATATTGGCCCAATAATGCAGTGCAAAATGAGGAATGAAAAGCCAACAAGGCATGAACTTAACACACTAAGTGCCCAAACCAAGTGTCTCCTGCGTGAATGGGAAAGACTTCATATTGATGAAGATGGTATTCTTCGCAGAAAAACCACAACCAAGAGACAGCTTGTGCTGCCTGAAAAGTACAAAGAAACTGTACTGAGAGAGTTGCATGATGAGATGGGTCATCAGGGCACTGATCGAACAACATCACTGATCAGAGATCGATTCTTTTGGCCTTACATGCAACGAGACATTGAACATTATGTGACAAAGACCTGCACCTGCCTGAAACAAAAGATACCATGTAAACAAGCGAGGACACCGCTCACCAGTATTGTTACCACACAGCCGTTTGAACTGGTGTCAATAGATTTTCTCCACTTGGACAAGTGTAAGGGTGGTTACGAGTATATTTTGGTGATTGTTGACCACTTTACTCGTTTTGCACAGGCTTATGCCACCACCTCCAAGTCTGGCAAAACGGTTGCTGATCGCATCTTTAATGACTACGCCTTGAAGTTTGGACTGCCAGCACGGATACACCATGACCAAGGTGGTGAATTTGAGAACCAGCTCTTTGCCCAGCTGAAAAAGAACTGTGGCATATTGGGATCCCGAACTACACCATATCACCCACAAGGGAATGGACAAGTTGAACGGTTCAACCGGACGTTACTACAAATGTTGAGGACACTTACTGATAGGCAGAAGACAAGTTGGAAAGAGTCCTTGAACAAGCTTATCTACGCCTATAACTGTACAAGAAGTGAGGTAACTGGGTTTTCTCCTTTCTACCTTCTCTTTGGAAGGTCCCCAAGGTTACCTATTGATCTGCTGTTTGGTCTCACCTCTGAGACAGGGACAACAGACCACCGAACCTACAAGGAGAAATGGACACGAGAAATGCAAGAGGCATATGACATAGTACGGGAGAATGCAAAAAAGTCAGCAGACAGGAGTAAAAAACATTATGATGGGAAAGTGAGAAGCTCTGTGTTATACCCTGGCGATCGTATTCTTGTCCGAAATCTGACCCCTAGAGGAGGAACGGGGAAGCTTCGTAATCACTGGGAACAGGACATCCATGTTGTCATCCGTCAAGTTGCAGACGGCCTCCCCGTGTATGAAGTGAAACCAGAGCAAGGGAGGGGAAGGTCGAGAATCATGCACCGCAACCTGCTGCTGCCATGTGATTACTTACCCCTGGAAAGGCCACCAGAAGTATCACCAAAGCAAAAGAAAAGAAGGGTGAGGGAAACAGACACAGAACAGGTGAACCAGGAAGTGGAAGATGACGAGGAGGAATGGGGGTACTATTATGGGCCCGCAACACAGCCTCAAGTGCCCAGTGCAGAGAGGGTCACAGAGCATGGTGATGGCCAGGAGAAACCAGAGGTCAGTGGTAATGGACCACTGGGTGAAGAAAGGCTCATGTTGTACACAGAGGAGCCTGAGACACAGGACGAAAACAGGCCACAGGAAGAAGACCATCGAGAGGAAGATGTACAAGTAGTTGGAGAGGTAATGGATGAAACTCTAGAATCTCCACGCCCATGCTTGCCTGAAAGCAACAGAGAAGGGACCTATAGTTTGCCAAGGAGGGAGAGACGAGCCCCTAAGGTTTTCACCTATGATCAGCTGGGTACTCCAACATGCTACAGTACAGTGTGTACAAACGAAATGCCCTACCAGTATCAGCCCATACAACACAGAGACATTCAACCAATAACCATGTGGCCTAATTCCTTCCAAATTTGTCAGCCACTGTTCATACAAGGATACTGAACATAGAACAGACTTAAGACTCAGTACGAAAGAGGGACCTAAGATTAAAAATGACTGGATTTTGTGACATCTTGTTAACTTTTAGTTCATAAGCGTTGTGATGTCGGGACGACATCTAATTTTGTGGGGGAGTGTGTGATAGATTGATTATTAGTTGAAGTTCATAATGGAGTAAAAAGTTGTGGTTAAAGGTTACTCAATTTATTATTCAATTTGTTTCAAATATGTATGTATAAATAAGGGTAAAAGAAGTCCCATCAAAGAGATGTAATGTAACACAAAACAGTTAAAAGAGTTCATGACTTTGTTCAACCGGATAACAATCCTTAATGTGACTATAACCTGTGTAAAATTCAATCTGTGATCTACTTGTCGAGCCTGGGGAATAATCCATGTGATTTAGTGATCATGATTGATTTGTTATGTCTGCCATTGCCGGAAGGGGGAGCTCTGGCCACGATGCCTCATTCGCAATGAAGCTGCTGAAAGAGAAGCATCGTGTCTGAGCGTTGTCATTGACTTATCCCTTTTTCAGGTAATAATTGAGCAATTCTGCTTTTGAACGTTACAAATATGTATGTTGAGCTGTACTGACCGTGTTTCCAAATGTACCAAGAGGATACTAGGGATATTTAGATGATTTGTGTTAACTGTGTTGTTAGGATAAGCTAAGCAGCAAGCTAAGCTAAACGCTCTGTTGGTGGCTAGCATGGAGCATTATCGTGCCAGACTGTGTATGAAACATACAGTATTGTGTGCATTTTGCATTTGGTCTGGACAAAGAACATGTTTATTTTGTGTGAAGGGACAAATGCCTATTAGTGTTTTTATATGAATATTTTGTTTATTTTCTGTACATTTAAGTTTAATGATCTAAGTTTGTTTATTGATTCATATGCTGTTTTTGTAAATTCTTACATTCAACTTAATCTGTAATTTAAAGGAAAGGAAAGAAAACAGTCTTGAGATATATTCTCTTACAGCTAATAGAGACTGTACATTGTTATTAAGATGTTTACTACTTTTGTATGTATGTTTATATTTCTGAATCATTCGCAATGAAGCTGCTGAAAGAGAAGCATCGTGTCTGAGCGTTGTCATTGACTTATCCCTTTTTCAGCCCCTTTTCAGGGTGTAACAAAAGCATGTCAAATTTTATGGGTGACCTAGTAACATAAAAAGCCAATGACGAGACACAAACGGGTGTTTCTACCTCATAAAGACAAAATAAAAGAAGAGAGAGACACGAGCAAAGTAACAAGAAACTGAAGATTGGTTAGCGGCTGCGCTAAACATCCAGGAACAGAACCATGGGCTCATCCGTAATACTGGATTTAGTCAGCTGTGCAACATCAGGTGCACTTCTCAATACTGGCACAATATTAACTGGGAACACAGGCTGGAGACTGTGTCTGAGGATTTTGTCAAAGCATATAGCTGATTGTTAAAACTGAACTCAAGTAATATAGAATTAACAGAAAGAGACAAAAAATACATCTGAAAGTGTGTGGGTACATGTCTGCATGTAACAGATAGGACAATTAAACATATATTGTTTAGACACAACCCAATATTAACCGCATATCATAAGCCGCCTGTGACATCATCATCGAAGGACAGGTCAATACTAATGAGGTCAGGAGCAGGGGATGAAATCTGATTACGATCCCCAGTTCATAAACAATATATTTCTATTAAAATCCAGCTTGTACACAAGCAGCGAGACAGAAAGAGGGAACTAAAAGAATGACAGCGAATCAAATGGCAAAGGGACGCAAAGACAAGAGAAACCCACATCATTTAAGAGAAAGAAAAATGGTTAAAAAAGTATGGGCTTAATAAATGCAGGGCCGTACAGACTAACCAGATATTAGTAATTAAAACACTGAATCATTGTTGTTTCCATCACCCCCACTGTAATAAACCTCCCCTTCCTTTCCTCCAGGCTATTATGGCTTATTTGAAGAGGAACAGACTTGCGCATGAAAATCAACCAGCTGCTTTATTGGATTAAAATTACGAGGAGATCAAAGCTGCACAGTCACAGATAATGTCCCCAGTCCCACAATAAACACCATCATATAGAGACTTTCAATGATTTCGGACACAGTGCATGCTCTTGCTGGTGATGGGGAAAAAAAATCAGTCTAGTATTTATTTTATTTGGACCTAAGTGTACATACAAAAACACAGGTTTTATAGTTTTAGCCTCTGCACATCATTATAGTGGATTTTAAATAAGCAGTTAAGATGTGATTGAAGTGAAATCTTTAAGCTTTAATTTAAGAGATTTGACAGAAATATTGTATCAAGTCTTTTAGGAATTTCAAGCATTTTTATACACAGCAGGAAATTAATAATACATCTGATACAGCCTTTTAAAAATATACTTACGTATATGCAGGGGCGATTTTAGCCCAATTTTGGGGTGCTTCAGCACCCCCAAAATTGAATCAAAGCACCCCCAAAGATTTCTTACTTTTTTGACAATATTTACTGTTCTTGTGACACACTACTAAAAATCTAAAAAGCATACAGTACTTGGTTGAGACGTAACATTTCAACAACAAAAGTATAGATACCCCCCCTCCCAAAATGGTTTGTTCCAGCTCGCCTCTCCCCTTCTCTGAGACACAGCATAGTATTTTTTTCATATTAATGTAATTTTTTCATCTAATTGAATCCAATCTATTTGTGTATGATTGTCAGTCCAAAGAGGGAGAGAGGAAAGAGGGGAACGTGAGGAGAAAGTACAAGGTCAGGAAGAACCAGGTAAGAAAACAGACAGGGAACAGTGACAGGCAAAACAGAAACTATTAAACTGACAAAGAGAAAAAACCTGATTTTACTCATACAGTCTGGAAGTTTTGTCCTCGCTATATTAAAGCTGCTATACAGAATCTGCAAAACAAACTGGGTTGAAACATTTTTGACCCTCTTTAACAACATTCCAACATAACATTATCATTGATTGGGGAGATTAAAATTAATGATATATTTTTATGTGGTTCAGCCACAACTCTACTAAAACCTCAGCCAGTAATAGGTGGGCCAACTTTTGGACCTTCCAGTTGTCTGTATAACTGCCGCAGTACGTACATCACATTTGCGCACTATCAGAAAGTGCCAAACAGCCCTGGTGGAGTGAGGAGCTGTAACGAGAAGCAGATGCTCTGTTTATATTCTTAAAATGTTTTAAGCTGGCTTGTTTCAAAGATTCTGTACAGCAGCTTTAAATGTTTTCCAAAAGCACACATACACTTAACAGTGTTTCTCAAACTTTTTACAGTGTGTACCACCTGAGAAAATGTCAAGCTCTCCCAAGTACCACTATGAAAGCATGAAACTCATAAATCTTACAACACAAAATTAGTATTATTAAATTAGTCAAATTAGTATCTGCAGTAAAGATTTTTTCATACATTGTATACATTCTACCACAGGCAAAGTTGCCTCCATTTTTATATTTTTTTTATTAATATTTTGTAATAATTTATTCTGTTTTGGGAGTATTTTTTATGTATCTGTATTATATTATACATACTCATTAAAAGTGAATCTCTGTCCAAAAAATGCACTCAGTTTACTTTTTACTCACTATGAGCATCATTCATTATTCTCCCCCAGTAATTAAGGTTAGGATATGTATTTTTTTTTTTATTCCAATCCATTCTTCTTTTGCAGCATTTAAATAACCTTTATCAGATTTGATGATTTTGTGACAGACTTTTCAAAAAAAAGTGCTTTGCTTTTCTTTCACAGATGTGGGGATTAAATTGTGTTAAAATATACAAAACAGTGATGTCATGTTTTGAGACGAGGACCCAGGCAGAGAGAGACTTGATGAATTTAAGAATCTTATGATTTAATAAAGAAATTTGCAGACTTGCACAGAGATGGTAAAATTATGATGACTGATAGCGGAGATGAAGACAACAGACGATGAGGACGGAGGAACAGGAGTTTAAATGCACCAAGGAGACAGTCAGAGGGAACTCGGTACAACTGGAGACATTTAAGGATGCAGGGACTGACAGAGACGGGGAAGAAGTCTCATCGTGACGTGTAAAGTTGATTTTGCCTGGCTGGGCAGCTCTCTGGGTGCTCAGCACCCCCAAAGCTCTAATCCTAGAATCGCCCCTGCTTGGAAGTATATATAGTATAATCTAAAGCAGGGAGGAAAATGAAGGAGACCATAACTCTGCTCTTATTCCATCTCGTAATCCTCATTTGCAGTTATAGTCGATAAACAGCAGCATCTGGCATTAAACGTGATTTCTATAGAAACACCTGTTTGTACTAAATGTGCGTATGATGGTGTCATTATATAGCAAAGGTCATACAAGAGAGAATAAAAAAAAACAAATGCCTATCTTTACAGTCTGAATGTATTTATTTTGTTTTTGTATTTTCAGACAACAATTCACAGTGAAATTACAGATGCGGCTTAATTGTGACCAAACTGAGATAAGAAGAGGTTACATAGTATTTGTTGGTGAAACAGTTGTGGTGTGCATGGTCTCCTGTGGATTCATAAATCTGCAGCTGTTATTATGAGTTTGTCCTCCTAACCTCTCTGCTCCAGTCTGCAGCTGGATTCTCAGTATTATGAGAACAATTGAGTTTATTTTCTCTTTGTTCTTTGATGTCACTTTAAACAGTAATTGGTCAGGATGAAAGTCCAAAAAACCAACAGCATCACACTCGTGGGGACAACAAATCACAAAGGAAGAATTTTTGCAATAAGCTCCACATCGTGGATCAAAGCATCACTGGCCATCGCTTCTTCACATCCTGAAAATGAGACCGAGGTATGGCTCAAATTATAATCCATCTGACTCAGGTTCTGTTTTACATCTGCGATTCTGGCATCCATCGCGCTTTATTCGATTTGAATCTGATCGTGGTCGTGGTATTCTTCAGTTTTAACTTTTTGTTTTTGCTTTTTAGTCTTGCTGTAAATATGTTTGGGCAGGTCATCTATAGATATATTTACCATTCATACTTACATCGGTGCCTCTGTGCACAGTAAAACAAGGAATATTACAAACTTACTGGCAAACTGTTTGATACTTGAGAATTTAAATATTTTTAGGAATCATGTTAAAATAAAATGGTAAAAAATGAAAAAATGTAATTATTCATATGGTTATTTTCTGGTAAATAAGTATGAATATATTCCTCTTAGCAGCCAGACATTTTTGCAGAAAGTACAGAACAGTAGCTACACTTTTGCACTTGTTAAGTGTTTCCACATCACACCTTGCACACTGATTTCTTTAGGTTTTTGTGCTACTTGTAACCCTTCTGTATTTTCTTGTTATGATGGTACAAGAGTTCAATCTTCTCAAACAAGTATCCTGTCATAGAATAGAATAGAATAGAATAGCTTTTTATTGTCACTGTTACAAGAACAGTGAAAGGCAGTTTGGCATCTCTCCATGTGTGTGAAGTACACAATAGCGTAAGTATTTACACAATAACAGACAAATTTACATTTACACAAGAAAGATATGTACAAGTTATACATACACCTGCAAACATACACGCACATACATACATATATGTATATATACATACAGGGAGTGCAGAATTATTAGGCAAGTTGTATTTTTGAGGAATAATTTTATTATTGAACAACAACCATGTTCTCAATGAACCCAAAAAACTCATTAATATCAAAGCTGAATGTTTTTGGAAGTAGTTTTTAGTTTGTTTTTAGTTTTAGCTATTTTAGGGGGATATCTGTGTGTGCAGGTGACTATTACTGTGCATAATTATTAGGCAACTTAACAAAAAACAAATATATACCCATTTCAATTATTTATTTTTACCAGTGAAACCAATATAACATCTCCACAATCACAAATATACATTTCTGACATTCAAAAACAAAACAAAAACAAATCAGCGACCAATATAGCCACCTTTCTTTGCAAGGACACTCAAAAGCCTGCCATCCATGGATTCTGTCAGTGTTTTGATCTGTTCACCATCAACATTGCGTGCAGCAGCAACCACAGCCTCCCAGACACTGTTCAGAGAGGTGTACTGTTTTCCCTCCTTGTAAATCTCACATTTGATGATGGACCACAGGTTCTCAATGGGGTTCAGATCAGGTGAACAAGGAGGCCATGTCATTAGTTTTTCTTCTTTTCTACCCTTTCTTGCCAGCCACGCTGTGGAGTACTTGGACGCGTGTGATGGAGCATTGTCCTGCATGAAAATCATGTTTTTCTTGAAGGATGCATCCCTCTGCAAGATATCTCACTATTTTTGACTTTTCTGAGCCTGTCAAGTCCTTCTTTTGACCCATTTTGCCAAAGGAAAGGAAGTTGCCTAATAATTATGCACACCTAATATAGGGTGTTGATGTCATTAGACCACACCCCTTCGCATTACAGAGATGCACATCAACTAATATGCTTAATTGGTAGTAGGCTTTCGAGCCTATACAGCTTGGAGTAAGACAACATGCATGAAGAGGATGATGTGGACAAAATACTCATTTGCCTAATAATTCTGCACTCCCTGTATATGCATCCGTACATGCATACACACACATATTTCCACATACACGCTTACATCTATATACATACACATACATGCCATCTAACTAGCAGGTGCATTGAGAGGTGCAGTGTGATCAGTGATATTGCACATTGAGTGGGGGGGGTGTGGGGGGGTGTGCTGTTGTATACTAAATAATGTTATAATAAATACAGTTTAAAGAGGTAAGGGTGTTGGTTGCATTGAAGTATAAACAGAAATACGATTTATAAATAAGGTGTAATGTCCATGAGTGTTGGCAGTGCAGTTATCCTCCAATCAGGGTGGAGGTAGGGCATGTTTGACAGCCTGTGGGTAAAAGCTTCTGTTGAGTCTGTTTGTCTTGGACCTGATGGACCTGTAGCGTTTACCAGAGGGAAGGGGGGAAAAGTGAGTGTCCAGGGTGTGAGGGGTCTTTGATGGTGATAAGAATAAGAATAATAAGAATAAGAACTGGCTTTCTGCTGAAGTCTGCCAGTATAGATGTCTCTGAGGGGAGTTAGTGAAGTGCCGATTGCCCGCTCTGCTGCCCTCACCACCCGCTGCAGTTTCCTCTTGTCCTCCGCGGTGCAGCAGTTGAACCAGAGTGTGCAGCAGTAAGTCAGAAGGCTCTCAATGGTGGAGCGGTAGAAGTTTACTAGCAGTCTTTGGGGTAATTGGGCCTGACGTAGTTTCCTGAGGAAGTACAGCCTTTGTTGTGCTTTCCCTACCTGGTGGGAGATGTTTGTGGACCAGGTAAGGTCGGCCGAGATGTGGACTCCGAGGAACTTAAAGCTTTCTACCCTTTCTACCTCCTCCCCATCAATGTAGAGGGTAGAGTGCTCAGATCGCTTTGCTCTTCTGAAGTCGATTACCATCTCCTTGGTCTTGGCTGTGTTCAGATGCAGGTTGTTGTCGTCACACCATTGCTTCAGATGCTGAACCTCCTCTCTGTAGGCTGAATCATCGTTGTTGTCGATCAGTCCTATGACGGTGGTGTCATCAGCAAATTTTATAATGGTGTTACTGGTGTGGATTGGTGAACAGTCATGGGTGAAAAGTGAGTATAAGAGGGGACTGAGGACACACCCCTGTGGGACACCCACATTCAGAATGAGGGTGGAGGTGGTGTGCTCTCCCATTCTTACGTTCTGGGGTCTGTTGCTCAGGAAGTCCAGTATCCAGCTGCACAGTGAGCTGCTGAGTCCTAAGTTGCTTAGTTTATTAACCAGTTTGTGGGGTTGAACTGTATTGAAGGCAGAGCTGAAGTCCACAAACAGCATTCTCACATAAGTGTTACTACAGTCCAGGTGTGTGACGGCTGTGTGAAGAGCTGTTATTATGGCGTCCTCTGTCGACCTGTTTGCCCTGTATGCAAACTGGTGTGGATCGAGGTTTGCAGGGATGGCAGCTTTAATGTGGGACATGATGAGCTGTTCGAAACATTTGGCAATTATGGGTGTTAAAGCAACTGGACGATAGTCATTCAAGCAGCTCACTGTGTTCTTCTTGGGCACTGGAACGATGGTGGCTGACTTAAGGCAGGATGGTACTACAGACTGTAGCAGTGAGTGGTTGAAGATGGTGGTGAAAACCTCTGCTAGTTGGTCTGCACATGCTTTAAGCACTCTACCGGCTACACCGTCAGGACCAGCTGCTTTCCTCGCGTTGACTCTGCGCAGTGTGGCTCTGACCTGGTGCTGCTCCAGCTGGATGGGAGCGTCGTCCCTCTCTGTGATGGCAGGATGGGTGATGGTGTCCCTGTTTTCTTGGTCAAAGCGGGCGAAGAAATGGTTTAGGGTGTCAGGTAAGGTGGTGTCTGGGAAGTTGGTTTGTGTGCAATCTGTCTTTGTAGCCAGTGAGTGTCTTGATCCCCTGCTACATGTTTCTGGAGTTCTTTGTGTTAAAGTGTTCCTCGATGCGCTGTTTGTATTTGCGCTTGGCTTCTTTTATGCCTTTAACCAGAGATTGGCGTGCCTCTTTGTAGACTTGTTGGTCTCCTGATTTGAAGGCGCTGTCACGTGCTCTTAGTAGGGCTCTCACCTCACTGTTGAGCCATGGCTTCTGGTTCAGGAACACTTTAACAGTCTTTGTTGTTGTTACGCTCTCAGTACAGAAGCTGATGTATGAGAGTACGGCAGATGTGTGGCCCTCCAAGTCTGATCCTTCTGCAAATACACTCCAATTCGTGTTATCAAATCAGTCTTGTAGGGCCGTGGTGGCTTCCGCGGTCCACACTCTTACTGATTTTTCAGATGGATTTTGTCTTTGAATTAGAGGTTTATAAGCAGGGGTCAGGGACAGAGAGAGATGATCAGAGAGTCCGAGATGAGGCAGGGGGGTGGCCTTGTAAGCATCTGGGATGTTGGTGTAGACCTGGTCTAGTGTGTTGTTTTCCCTTATCGGAAAGCTCACGTTTTTGAAGAATCCAGGCAGGACAGATTTCAGTTAAAATCTCCTGCCACGATCACAGCGCAGTCCGGGTGCGTTGTTAGCTGTTTATTAATGGAGCGCTGGAGTAGCTCCATGGCTGACTTAGCATTAGCTTGCGGCGACACATAAACTGCTATTATTGTGATCGCTGTGAGCTCTCTTGGCAGGTAGAAGGGTCTGCACTGAACCATCATGTATTCTATGTCTGGGCAGCAGTGGACGACTTTAACTGTGTTGTTGGTGCACCAGTTATTGTTTACAAACACTAGCAGACCTCCCCCGTAGCATGGCCCGCTAGCTCAATTGCAGTGTCTGGGGTAAAAGAGTCCAGCCAAGTCTCTGTGATGATCATAACACAGTAATCCAGACAGCGTGAGGTGATCCGCAGTCGTAGCTCATCCATCTTGTTATTTAGTGACCGTGAGTTGGTGAGGAAGAGACTCGGAATAGCCGGTCCGTGTGGGTTAGCACGTAGCCTAGCCTTCAGCCCCGCTCTCTTCCCTCTCTTCTGTTTCCTGTGCCTCCGTCGCCTACGCCACTTCAGTGGTGGTATGGTGATGGTCATGTGGGTGATCATGAAAAATGTTTGCTATCCAGAAAGGTCACCTCAAAGTCAGTCCTTTGTTTCTGTCTAAAGGGCATAGTATTGATAAAACTCATTGTCATAATTTTAAGTTTCATTCCACAACTCATGCTGTGGAATGAAACTTAAAATTAAAATGTTGCTGTACACTCAAACGAAGACTCTTGGCCAAACAAAGATACAGCAATGCACCTTAAAACCATTTATATGCAGCTGAATTGGCCTCTTACTGTCAGTAAATGGGGGTGAATGGAGTGGTGCCTGTTCTTTCTCATACAAGGCGGAGGCTCAAGTGCAGTTGAATGGTACTCATTAGCCCTTTGAGTGAAGACAGAACACAAGACACACGTGTGAATAATTAAATGAAGCTGTGGCATTCATTGAGATGATGCTTTACCGTGGACTGTATGGGCTCCATAGTCGCTCTTTGTCATCAAGACGAATCAAACAAAATTACAGAGATGATCTTAATTTAAGGCAGTGTGGCTAAAGGGCTAGCCTTTAAAAGATCGTGAAAGTGAAGTGTTTTAATAGGATTCGCCAGTTTTATTCACGTGTTGAATATAACAGATGCCTCGTACATACAGCCTCCCTGTGTTTCTGCATTGGGCTTTGATTGTTCAGCTGCACTACTGATCACACAGCCGAGCTCCGTCTTGATCTCATTTCATGTAGCAACATCCAGATGACAAGTAGAGCGACAGGTAGACGTGGTCTTCGGCGATGCTGTGGGAACGTGTCTGATCCCTTTGGCTGAGAGTGAAGTGCCTGAAATATAAGAAAAGTTAGAACGGTACCGCCTCTCAGGAGGGAAAATGAAAAGTCTTTTTTTCTCACAGTATTTTCATGTTGTGTTTTCATTTTGTTTTCATCTACATTACTTTTGTGTGTTTTTGTATTTTATCTTGTCACCTAGCTGTAAACTCAACATTGTAACATTATTACCTCGTAAAGTGCAAACCTGTGCTGTGTGTTTACATGTCAAACACACAGAGTTATGAGTCTGTATTATCACATAAAAGATAAATAAAAAGACAACACAAAAACTACACTAACGATAATCAGGTGTAATAATAAGGTCATAAATTCTGGAAAAGGACTTCAGAGTTTTTAAATGTAGTTTTGGTGCTTTACCTAGCTCCATTAGGTTGGAGAGAAGGCCGGCATGTCTGCAGACTGCGACGCTCAAACAGTCTGGAGGTGTTTGTTTAAACACATCTACATAACAATGTTTTGTTAGTTTTGTTTTCCTTTTAATAAAAACACATAATATGGAAGCATTTTGTTCACTGAACAGTTAAAATCGTGTGCAGCGTGTATGTGTCAGTCCAGATGACCAAAGATGTTGCAGTGAGTGAGTAATTTTTCATGATTCTTCTGTCCTGCATGTCCTTGTCTTCTTTTATTATTTGACAGGCAGCTCGTTCAGCATTTTTTTTTTTGTTTTCTATCTCTTTTTCTTCGTATTACCCCCTTTTCATGTTTCTTCTGGGCAGCACATGAGCGCAGAAACGCTTGACCTTGAAAATATGAAGCATCTTCATTTAATGCTCCTTCCTCTTGTGCTTCTTTACTTCTGGTCTTCATTCTTTTGTCGTTATAGCCCAGTCCTCCTCCTCCTCAGCTCATCATTGTCCTTCTCCTTAAATTTTCGCAACACTTCTACGCTCTCTCCTCTTGGCTCAATTTCATATTGTTTTTCCCTCCTCCTCCTTGCTTCTATTACTCCTCTCCTCCTTCTCTCCTCCTTTCTCTCTCTTCTGTCAGTCTCTGTGCATGTTTCCCTCGCTCCTTCCTCTCCTTCTATAAGTGATGGAGATGTGTTTTTATAGAAAGTGACAGAGTAAAGAGCTGTATAAAGGTTACAGTGGCTTCCTCTATGACACTGCTATATTACTTATCACACTCACACTGTCTGGTAGACACACGCGCACACACACAGGCACACACAGACACACATATTTCATCCCTGGACACTTTGCTGCACCTCGGGACTCCTAATAGAAGGAGTGAGGTACGGTTATCTGTTGTTTTGTTGCCTTACGCATAAAAACACAGTCACCACACACACACACACACACACACACACACAGCTTCATCTGGAAATTTAGTTCAAACTTTACATTAATATTGATACGACTAACAAAAAGAAACTGAAGTAATCCAAATCCATGAAATCACCCAAATGTTTCATACACTTTTAGATTGTTCAGAGAAGTTTTCACCCAAAAGTGAAAAAGTTGAGAGAAAAAAACTAAACTAGAAAAATAGATTTCTGAATTTCTACTTTAGTATAAACTCAGAAATTAACTATTGTTTTTTTTAACTGCCAGTTACAGGAAGTGCCACTGCTCTAAGCTCGTATGTGTTTCACGCCATCCCAGTTATTAGTCAGGACCGCACATGAGACTGGAACACGATGGTACTGCAGCGAGCACAGGCTCTAAGGAGGTTAAGGAAGTTACTGTTCACTATACAAACAAGATACAAGATCCACAAAACATACAGTTTATACCAAAAAAAGTTTTAAAGTAAAAACAGAAAGTAAAGTTCTGCAAAAAGGACATTTAGCAGCAGATCATGTCCACGCATAAAAAGAGAAGCCGAGTCTGTCATAAGTAAAGATGTGGAGATTTACCACTCTGGTAAAGACTGCACAGCCACATATTTCACCAATTCAAGAATAAAGTTTCTCCATGTAAAACTGCAAAGAATTTGTCTATTCTGATACCTGAAGAATCTTAAATTGTTAAAACATTCAGAGAATCCAGAGAAATCTCTGTGGGACGAAGTTGAAAACAAGTACTGAGTACGCATGATCAGGAATGAAATCAGTACCTGCATCTGTGAAAGCACCAACAATGCTGATGATGGACACTTTAGAAAGAGTCAAACAAAGTCTGCATGCTCTAAAATAGCAGAGCACTATAATAAAAACAGGATCTGTCACCTGGAATATTTTCAGCCATTGTCCCAAAAACAAACCAGCAACAATAAAACACCCAAAATGTTCCCAAAAAATACAAGAAAAAAAAATCTTACTAACAAACTTGTTATAAACAGAAGCGAAACATCACAAAATGTCTCTTTTCTAATGTGATACTGGCAAGAAATTCAAAATGAGCATAAATAACATTTATAAAAAACATATTTCACATTAGCTCTGGATTGATTTAACTAACAGTTTAAAACTGCAAATGAAATTCTGTTTTCTTTACATGCTACGGGGCGCCCTGCCTTTCTGGGAAAGGGGTTAGTATCAGATGCATTATTATTAACTCAGCAGATATCCTCATGTACTGACCTCAGACCAGTGTTTATTCCAAAGCTCACAAGGCAGAAAAACATACTGATGTAGTTGTAGAAGATGTTGTTGCTAATATTTGGCTAAAGTTTTGGGCTCACACTAATATTTATGGAAGGATTTTGATGTCTAGCAAACAATTTTGACAGCTTCCAACTTCTTTCTGAATGAAGTGTATACCTGGGTCTTAAACAGCTTCCTTTTACGTGATAAACACCCCCACTGGTAGTAGTAGTGAACAAACACAGGTAAGATCAGAAATGCACACAAATGCAGAGATGTTTCAGATTCCCTGTGTTACTGACTGACAGAATAATATCAGATCAAAGTGCTGAATGACAGCAGTTTGATCATAAAGCCTTCTTAAATGCCCCTCTATGCCCCCATGCACCTCTCATCTACTGTTGTTTAATTTCCTACGATTTCTCTTTCTAATCTTTACGTGTTAATGATTTCCAGCTGTGATAAAAACCGTCTGTAACGAGCTCAATATTTATTTCTTTGTATCTTTGAATTCTGTCTGTCTGCGTTCTCCCTCAGTCCTCCCGTCAGTCAGTCTCAGAAAGAGTGATGCTTGTTTGCCAGCTGTCTCACACACACACACACACACACACACACACACACACACACACACACACACACACACACACACACACACACACCAAAGGTCGGCTTTGCTCTATTAGAGAAATTTTCCCCACATAGAGTACATTATAAACACGCACATGTACTCGTATAATACTTGAGGCTGCACGCGCGAGCCCACACCCAAACAGCTTTACGTGCTTCGCCTCTGTGCGCCTTCTTCGTGACGGCTTGTCTAACACGCTAATGGAAGAAACCCCACAGAAAGACAGAGATATTCTTTTCTATTCAGTCTGTCAGCTACGTTTAATCCAAAGCCGCTGTCTTTGAGGGTGCAGATACTTCTAGCATTTAGAGGTCTGCTGGGAATACGATGCACGCCTGTGATTTTTACAAGTGGCTTCTTCAACAAATTGAGTTTTATAAGACGACTAGTCTGGAGGTATTTTGTTTATAATTTTTCTCAGTTTCGAAGTCAATCTTTATCCATAACAAAAGTGAGAGCTACCCTCCACACACACACACACACTCTGCACCTACCTGTGTTTTAAGAGAAACTGGATCATTTCTAGAAATCAGCTCCCCTAAAACTGATACTTGGCTTATATTTGCACAATTTTCTCACTTTCTCTTCAGCAGTGACGTAATGATGGATAGGTTTCATAGTTTTGCTGCTGGAGTGTGCATATCTGACTTTGTTCTTGTGTGAGCGATCACGTACAGGTATTTCTGTCATTGTGTGTTATGGGAAACAGAGCCTAATGTGTTTATAATTGACTCCAGCTCCAGCAGACTGGCTCTGTGGGCAACAGATGCCACAGTAGCTGCTGCCATAGGCACACACACACACACAAAGCAGCGCTGCTGTGTGTGTCTGAGTGAGAATATACAACACATGTGTGTCTCTGTGTTTGTCTAATAGCTGTGTGCATAAAGTGTGCGTGTGCAAATTGGAATTTAATTATATTTACATGTGTGTGTGTGTTTGTCCTGTTTCTCACCTGTGTGTACAGTGTGATTGGCCATATTCAGTTCAGCCTTTTGTTGTCATTAATCTAATGTGTTTCTTTGGAGCAGATTGCACACCTGAATGTCTGCAGAACAGAAGTGTGCACTCTGTATGGGACACGGTATAATTTGGCATGTTGGCAGCATGAAAGGCACCAGAGTACGGGGTCAGAAACATGATCTAGCAATAGCTGGGCAAGAGATACACAAAGTATTGCTCAAGACCAAAGAAAATTCATAAGGACCTCTCCTGATTCTGTAATTGGATGATCATTTAATGTTATGTGGGTAACTAAAGAATGCATCATTTTTTTTGTTAATTGCTTTTAGCCTCTTTATATTCAAAGAATATTTATGGTTCACCATCACAGAAACACCCAGACAGGTGTTTATGGAGGGGATATTGTTTGAGTTGGTTTGTTTGTTTGTTGGTCATCTTTACTTCAGACTGAAATATCCTGATAAACATTGCATAGATTGCTAGAAAATTTTGCACAGACCATTGTGCTGTCAGTACAGTGGAGGTCAAAGGGATCATATAGCTGGGGGGAAATCTCGACAGTAGTGGTGTGCGATACTGCATATCTTGGTATCGATCCGATACCAAGCAAACACGGGCCAGTATCGCCGATACCGATACTTTTCAATAAACAAGGTGGATGCGTCATTGAATTAATGAATCTCAATAAATTTCATGACCTTAAGTGTTTTCTTGTGATTTGTGTTTCCTTTTTTATCATTAAATAGTTAAAACCCGGGACATAATCAGGAGAAAATTTATAATTACACAGAAAATGCTTTATTATCAATATTTTTAAGAAAAATCTTTACAAAAAAGTGCACTCAAACCAGTAAACAAATTTAAACAAACAAGTACAGTTGAGAAACTATAATACAAAAATAACAATTAAAATTCTGAACAACAAAAACAACAACTGGTGAAAATATAAATAATAAGTAAACAACTCAACAACCCCCAAAATCTTCAGTTAGTCTGTGCAGAACAAAGGTTTTGGTTACAGGTTTTTGTTCAAGAACAGTATCATGTTAACATGTTTTTTGCCTTTAATGCATTTCTTCTGTTACTCACTAACTGCCCTGCTTTTGAAAAAATCCTCTCAGCTGGCACTGATGTTGCAACCACTGTCAGGTATTTTTTGGCAAGGTTGCTCAGAGAGGGGAATGTTTGTTCATTGTTTTTCCACCAAAGTAGTGGATCCTGATCCCGAGGAATGGGCCTTTCCTCAGTGTACCTGCGCATCTCAATTAGGGCATCAGTGCCAGTTGTCCGATGCTGCTGAGATGCTAGGACTTGAGTGTCAAATTCTTCCCATATCCCACCTTTTGCTGCAGGTTGGGATGAAGCAGCCCCTCCAGATGAGCTTGAGGTAGTTTCAGGAGATGTGGCAGAGCTGGTGGCAGATGATGAATGTGCTGACATCTGACTCATGGACTGCATTTCAGTTAGAAGGCGAGCTTTTACACGGTCAGTGTTTGCAGAGTCATGGAATCCAAAGCTTTTAAATCTGTTGTCCAGGAAGGTACAGACAGCAAAACCATAAAATGTTTCAATAGAGTTGAAACGACGGTGACAATGCCCTGACAGCTGAGCAGCTAGCTTGCTACCTTGAGACTCTGAAGTTTTAGTGGTTCTGAGAAGCAGTGACACCAGGGGAATCACCTTGGACACAGAAACATGTTTCTCAGTAGACATCTCTCTGGTTGCTTCCTCAAATGTTATCAGTGCATTGATGGAGAGACGGATGACAGACCATTCTTCCTCATTTAAACAAAGTGAGCTCTTCCCAAGGAGACAGACGACTGTGGTAACTGCCTCCTTTTGCTCAAGCAATCTCTCCCACATGTAGAATGTGGAGTTCCACCTTGTCTCAACTGCTTGAATAAGTTTTTGTTCAGGGAACTTCTGCTGCTTCTGGATGTCTTTGAGCTTGTCTGCAGCTTTAGTGCTGTGGTGAAAGAAAGCAACAATAGCACTGCTTTTCTGCTGAAGCTCAAGCAAGTCAGGCAGGGCTTTAATGGAGTCTTTCACCACCAAATTTAAAGTGTGTGCAAAACATGGATAGTGTTTCCATCCTGCTTTGCGCACAGCAGCAACCATGTTTGCAGCATCGTCTGTTACAACAGCCAGAATCTTCTCCTTTATGCCCCATTCTTCTGTAATTCTGGTTAATTGTGCACAAATATTGTCTGCAGTGTGTTGTCCAGGAACATAGCATGTTTCTAGCACGTATGCCACCATTTGCCAGTTTTCAACTACATGCATGTACTATTGCTGTGTGATTTGGGGCGATCGTGGCTCAAGAGTTGGGAGTTCACCTTGTAATTGGAAGGTTGCCGGTTCGAGCCCTGGCTTGGACAGTCTCGGTCGTTGTGTCCTTGGGCAAGACACTTCACCCGTTGCCTACTGGTGGTGGTCAGAGGGCCCGGTGGCGCCAGTGTCCGGCAGCCTCGCCTCTGTCAGTGCGCCCCAGGGTGGCTGTGGCTACAATGTAGCTTGCCATCACCAGTGTGTGAATGGGTGGATGACTGGTTGTGTAAAGCGCTTTGGGGTCCTTAGGGACTAGAAAAGTGCTATACAAATACAGGCCATTTATTACTATTACTGAAGGTTTCTCGCCTTACCAATACCAACTAGATTTTTAAACCTTAATATAAACTGAGTAACAGTAGGTGGACATTAGGTAAGGCTGCACTTTTTGCAGTGATCTCGTATAGAAAACTATTCTGCACCTGTAAAACAGGTTCGCGGCTCCGAACCGTAAAGGCATAAAACCGTAAAGGGACCTCTGGCTAATACGTCGGGTTCGTGTCGGGCTCGTAGCCAAAAACTAGCTTTACTTTGTTGTCTGGGTCAACTTTGCTAGCGAGAGACAGAGAGAGGCGTTGAAAGGCTGCTCCAACCGAACTTATTGTGTCGGAGGAAAACACGAACACAGTGTACAGTCTTAATAGCTTACTTACAAATGGGCTCGTCAGGCACTCTTCTTGGCTGCAGTGGTTTTATTATATTTACATGCTTCCATCTCCTGTTTCTGGTCAGTGACATCTCATACTGTTCGGCTCTCGAATAATAAACATATTCATTTAAATAACACATTTCAACAGGATAAGTGCATTACATCAAGGTCTTAGCATAATTTATACTTTTTGAGTTGGCTAAAGTAATAAATAACAGCTTCACTTTGTTACTTTCAACATCATAACCTGCCTGGATATTCTCTGCCATGCTGAAAAGCCTCTGCCAATGACCTCTGCCTCTGAACTGGGGGTCTTGCAGCGGGGCCAGGGGGTGGGGGATTTCTCTCCTCCTCTCTACGTTTCTGTAGCTCCATGTTTTCTTTCGGATGATTTTTTATATGTTTATATAAATTGGTAGTGTTTCCACTATACCTGACAAGCTTCTTACAAATCCCACATTTTGCTGTTGTCTCATTTTCGACTTCAAAATACAGCCACATGGCGCTCCTCTTTCTCTCAGCCATTCTGCTGGTATATTTTTCTCTGTGCATCATGGGCTGTTGAAAGTCACGTGACGGCGCAACATCTAAACACAATAGAGGGGAGGGGGAGAAAAGTGTGCCTGCTCTGCGCTGACACAAGAGCGGCGTATCCAGCGACCTGGGTGTTTCGTCGTTGCAAACGCACAGCATTGCAAACAAGAGCGGAACTTAAAGTAAAGAATCGATCTCACCAGGCTAGTATTGATCCAATACCGATGCCGACTTGGTATTGATATAATCGATATTTGGATCGATCCGCCTACCACTACTCGACAGTCACTGGACAGGTCAACATAAAGTTTTTGTACGGGTGGATTAAGATTTTGTTTGGCTGTGGAGGAAGTAGAGCCGAAAATTTATTTGGCCGAAAAACATGAATACAAAATAAGGCAAAAAATGAACAGTGGCAACAACTAAAACTAAAACCTAAACTGGGAAAAACTAGATTGTGATGACTATGAAAAAGACATGAACATGATTCAGAGCAGGCGCATGCGGGAAACTATGGGAATACACTTTAACATGAGCACAACCTGAACAGAATCATGAGGTACCTGAACATCTGACATGACATCAAGGAAGGAAAACTGACAGACCGACCCTGAAAAGAGGGAGACAGAGGACTTAAATACACAGGAGGGTAACGGGGGAAATGGAAACACCTGGGAAACAAAGCTGACACAAATGAACCTGAACACCACAGGGGAAGCAAAACTAAACACACAGAACATGGAACACAAGACTCTTCAAAATAAAACAGGAACATAATGGGATGTAGACATGACAACACGAGCTTGACAACGTGAAACACACAGACATGAAACACATGAGAGACACAAGGACAGATGATGGAGACGAGGCATTGGAATAACTAAACATTAAACACAGAGGACAGACAATGACTCAAAACTAAAGGGACTTCGATGATAACATAGACAAGAAATTATTCAAATATAACCTAAGAAATCAAAAATACAAAATAAACTCAAAATGCTGAGTCACAGACCCACCCCCCTGACACCAAAGTGTCCTTGGGCAAGACACTGAACCCTGTGAAGATGCTCCTGTGTGTTAGCTAGAAAGCACTTAGATACAGAGAAAAACTGCTCGTATGAATATTTGTGTGAATAGGTGAAGAGGACACACCGTGCAAAGCTTGTTGAGTAGAGTAGAAAAGCACTATGTAAGAACCGGTCCATTTACCATGACACAAGGCCAAGGCTCCAACCGAATGACCTTTGTGGAATTGCTAGAAAGTTTGATTTTGAGAGAAATATCCAAATAAACACTTGACTAACTTATGAAATCCTTCCAATCCATTATTTATTGACTGTGATGCATAATCTGTTCCTGTGCAACTGAACCTTAGTACAGGGCTCCACCTGAGCTACATATACATATATGCAGGGGCGATTCTAGGATCAGAGCTTTGGGGGTGCTGAGCACCCAGAGAGCTGCCCAGCCAGGCAAAATCAACTTTACACGTCACGATGAGACTTCTTCCCGGTCTCTGTCAGTCCCTGCATCCTTAAATGTCTCCAGTTGTACCGAGTTCCCTCTGACTGTCTCCTTGGTGCATTTAAACTCCTGTTCCTCCGTCCTCATCGTCTGTTGTCTTCGTCTCCGTTATCAGTCATCATAATTTTACCATCTCTGTGCAAGTCTGCAAATTTCTTTATTAAATCATAAGATTCTTAAATTCATCAAGTCTCTCTCTGCCTGGGTCCTCGTCTCAAAACATGACATCACTGTTTTGTATATTTTAACACAATTTAATCCCCACATCTGTGAAAGAAAAGCAAAACACTTTTTTTTGAAAAGTCTGTAACAAAATCATCAAATCTGATAAAGTTTATTTAAATGCTGCAAAAGAAGAATGGATTGGAATAAAAAAAAATACATATCCTAACCTTAATTACTGGGGGAGAATAATGAATGATGCTCATAGTGAGTAAAAAGTAAACTGAGTGCATTTTTTGGACAGAGATTCACTTTTAATGAGTATGTATAATATAATACAGATACATAAAAAATACTCCCAAAACAGAATAAATTATTACAAAATATTAATAAAAAAATATAAAAATGGAGGCAACTTTGCCTGTGGTAGAATGTATACAATGTATGAAAAAATCTTTACTGCAGATACTAATTTGACTAATTTTATAATACTAATTTTGTGTTGTAAGATTTATGAGTTTCATGCTTTCATAGTGGTACTTGGGAGAGCTTGACATTTTTCTCAGGTGGTACACACTGTAAAAAGTTTGAGAAACACTGTTAAGTGTATGTGTGCTTTTGGAAAACATTTAAAGCTGCTGTACAGAATCTTTGAAACAAGCCAGCTTAAAACATTTTTAGAATATAAACAGAGCATCTGCTTCTCGTTACAGCTCCTCACTCCACCAGGGCTGTTTGGCACTTTCTGATAGTGCGCAAATGTGATGTACGTACTGCGGCAGTTATACAGACAACTGGAAGGTCCAAAAGTTGGCCCACCTATTACTGGCTGAGGTTTTAGTAGAGTTGTGGCTGAACCACATAAAAATATATCATTAATTGTAATCTCCCCAATCAATGATAATGTTATGTTGGAATGTTGTTAAAGAGGGTCAAAAATGTTTCAACCCAGTTTGTTTTGCAGATTCTGTATAGCAGCTTTAATATAGGGAGGAAAAAACTTCCAGACTGTGTGAGTAAAATCAGGTTTTTTCTCTTTGTCAGTTTAACAGTTTCTGTTTTGCCTGTCACTGTTCCCTGTCTGTTTTCTTACCTGGTTCTTCCTGACCTTGTACTTTCTCCACACGTTCCCTCTTTCCTCTCTCCCTCTTTGGACTGACAATCATACACAAATAGATTGGATTCAATTAGATGAAAAAATTACATTAATATGAAAAAAAAAATTATTAAGATCACTAACGAAAAGTCCTCTCTCAGTGTACTTTCAACCAAAAGGCAAATAACCAAACCACATGTACATCTAATAAAAGATCTAAATATTGAAACACTGATCCAACATTATCCTTTATTGATGGATTATTTGATTTTACACTTTTACCTGAATGTGGCTCCTGTTTTTGAAAAATCTTCCTTATATCCATTATGAACCTGGCTGTCTCTCTGTACACAAACACACACACACACACACACACACACACAACAGGAGTTATAAGGTTAATGGGCATCCAGTCAGTTAGCTAGTTAGTATCCATTTCAAACAGGACAGTGGTAACAACAGCAGGCTACGGACAATTTTAAGTTTTAGATTTTAAATAGGCTGTATACATTTCAATGGGAGCAACAGGACGGTCAAATGTCGCTGAATTTACTACAGAGTAGGACGGATTGTAGGGTAGCAAACATCGTTGTAAAACAAGTTTTCAAACTGCAGCAGGGGCGGATCTAGAAGGGTGGCATGGGGTGGCAAGTGCCACCCTAAAATGATCCCTTGCCACCCCAGTTTTGCATATGACAGTGTTGTTTATTAAAATAAGATAGCATTAACAGTTTGAGCGTAGTTACAGTCAACAGTGAATATAAATGCTAAAACTGAATATATTGCATAGTGTCCCCCCCCCTCCACCATTAACAAATGGTTCAGCCCATAGCAGGACCGGCTTTTTTCTTGTTGTCAGCAGCAAGCGATGTTTATGATTGTGCCAGAGCACATTTTGAACAACACCATGGGAATTTCGGATTTTACACATTTGGTTGGATGTTACACTCTGGAAATGGAAGGAAGGTGAGTGTTATTAACCCTCTGTGGTCCACGGACATGCTGCACCTCCAAATCACATGACTATTTTAAGCTGACACAGCAACAAGCTGCAGCCACGCTGAGTCTCTGTTTCAGCCCACATTGAAAGTTCGGACTTCAAAGTTTTTAAATTTTAATTACAGGCCAGTAAATCCAGAGTTATGATAATATATATAAGCCACGCTTTTTTCTAAATACTGTCGTCACGTTTTTGCGTGTGTGTTTTAAGCGTTTTCTAAGGACAGCGCGAAAACAGTAAAGAAAGGAAAAAAAGCCACCTCTTTGCTATCGGTGGAAAAATGCACCATGTCGACCAATTTTAAAAAAAGTCAACACGTGGGATTTGGTTGTTTAGGAAGAGGGGAGAGTTTTGGGAGTGACGGTAACAGCAGCGAGACAGAGCGAGCGAGTGAGAGAGAGAGAGAGAGTTTTTAGATGTGGGAGATTTGTGACGTTTAGTGTGGAGTGTACAGTTAGTGTGTTGTGTTGTGTAGTTGTTCTGTTGTGTAGTCGTTTTGTTTTGTGTGTCAGTGAGGGCACTAATGAATGTCACAAAGGCACATTTGCAACTTAAACACTGTCACTAAGTAGAAAACCAGCGGAGTGATACACCTGCTGTTGTCAGGCCTGCAGGTTTATCCCTGTGCTGCTCTCCTCTGTCTTTTGGTGGAAAACCTTTTTTTTTACTGGCACACATCATTTGTGGGGCATCTTATTGATTGTCCTGATTGTTCTCTCATTTTAGTTTTAGTAATATTTTTAAATGGTTGTACAAAATGAAGAAAACGGCAGGTGTATTGGCTGCATTTTTAGATAAATAGTTGTATATGTTTGCAAAATGTACATTTTATATTTGCATTTCAAGTTATAAAAATTTACTCAATATGTCTGTGGTTTTTTTTACAGTAAAAAAATACTACTAGGATTTTAAGTTCTTTGTGTGATTTCAGATCAGTAACACTAATGCAGTATGTCAGTGAAAAAAACAACTAAATTCAGTTGAGCTGAAAAGATACCAAACAAGGCAAGGGGGAAAAATAAAATGAAACAATTTGAGGGTGAAATACAAACGTAAACTCAAAAGGGGTCAAAAATGGTCGTTTATATTTTGGCCCTTGGAGGGTTAATCCAACAAATCATGAAAAATTAGGTTTAAATTTTTGTTCATGACAGTGCAGATTTCTGGCATTTTGTGTAATTTAAGCTGTAACAATGTGATTGTTTTCTAACAAAAAAAAGTGTGAAACTTAAGTTAGACTTGTGTTTGTAAATGAACCGCCCCGTGTTGTGTAGCTTTCTGGATTTTATACTTATTGGGCTACATATTTATTTATTATACAGGCTGTACAGTACATAACATCAAAACTCACATGTTTTATGTAACTAAAGTGTGTAATTATGTGGGCTACAGACAATAATTAAGTTATAGACTATATTTAGATGAAAAACATGTATACTTACTGCATTTGAATCATTTCAACCATATGTAACCACCTGCATATATAAATGCCACCCCATTTGATTTCTTTGCTACCCTCATGCCACCCTAAGAAAATTTCTCTAGATCCGCCCCTGCACTGCAGGTTACCTGGTGTAATGTTTTTCAGCTAAAAAGAAACATGGTCTGATACCTACCTAACTATATAAAGAGTAACTGCAGGTTAAATGTAGCTAATATGTCCTGTTTTCAGCCAGTCACTTACACCTCCACTCCGCTGCGTCTCAGAGAAGGGGAGAGGCGAGCTGGAACAAACCATTTTGGGAGGGGGGGGGTTATCTATACTTTTGTTGTTGAAATGTTACGTCTCAACCAGGGTTTTAATAGTTTTGCAATTTTCATTAGTTTTTATTTTTATTTCGTTTTGACTTCAGATTTTCAATTGTATATTAGTTTTAATTAGTTTTTACCAATTGTTTGCTAGTTTAGTTTAGTTTTTATTTTTTGGAAAATCCTTAGTTTCAGTTTAGTTTTGATTAGTTTCAGTTATAGTTTTAGTTGTGTTTGCAATAAAGTGTAACAAAATCCCAGTTTCATCATATCAGTCATTCTCTTCTGCTTATCCTTGGGTATGTTGCTATTCCAGCTACCATACCCTGCACCCTGGACAGGTCGCCTGTCTGTCGCAGGGCTAACATGCAGAGACAGACAACTCACGTTCCCACCTATGGGTTCTTTAAATAAATAAAGGCAGATGAACAACCATTGATACCAGGCAACTATAAAATGTATATCTTGGCCCCAATGAGACTATTAACTCTTGCAGCACCGGGTGTTAAGGCAATTGACTCACACAGTTATGTAGATATCCCAGTCCTGTTGTCTCGGGATGCATCACGCTGCCTTGCCTAAGATTAGCTTCTGTTTCTGGGGATGAGGGTTGGGCGTGCTCCCTTACCTTCTCCAGGTAAGCTAGGTTAGCCTTCTTGTGTGAGCTTTTCAAGTGCACTTTAAGGTTTGTGGGATTTTTTTCCCTTTAGAAATGTCCCTCATAATTTGTCTCTTTCCACTACAAGACACTTGCTTTATCCAAAACACAGTCATATTCAAAGTAATCCCAAATTGGACTCTGGCGCTTTCTCCAGACTTTTCCTAACATGATTCTGCGCGTGGACGGAGCAGCAAGACAGACGACTCGACTAACGTACTGCCACCTGCTGGCATAATGAGACACAGCAAGAAAAAAACCTGGAAACTAAACTTCTTTTTCACCCTTGACTATTGTATGACACGCACACATCAACGAAAACTAAACGCATTTTTGCAATAAATTCAGTTAATTTTAGTTAGTTTTGTGAACACTCATTACAGTTTTAGTTAGTTTTCCTTTTTTTGTTTTTATTTCCGTTAAGGAAAATGTTTTTTCACTTCTAGTTTTCGTTATTCCGTTAGTTTTCGTTAACGATAATAACCTTGGTCTCAACCAAGTACTGTATGCTATTTAGATTTTTAGTAGCGTGTCACAAAAACAGCAAATATTATTCTCTGTTACTACACTGTAGTATCAGTGAATTTATTCAAAATAAATAAATGATTTATTGCATTTGTACAGTAACATAAATCACAGCCAGCATAAAAAGGTCAGCCATGATAAACAGTCACAAATCAGATAAAGATGCAAGTTTTAATGATGACATTTCCCACAGGTTAGCACTTTCATGAACCTCTGTGACCCAACAGACACTAATAAATAACACAACTCCTTTAAACATTGTATTCAGTATTCATTTTTTGCTGGATTACCTCGGGCTGTCATGCTTCACATCCTGCAGGTTTGGAAGATACGTGAGTGGTCCTTTTATTTCAAGTTGTTTTTGAACAAATAAAGATTAAATTAAAGTTAATGGAATAGTTTGGCATTTGGAGAAATATGTATGTATTCACTGTTGTGAGTTTCATATCATTGTCATAGTTGTGTACACTTTTAAATGTAACGTAAGAGAAAAACTGGGAAAAAAGGAAAACTGGCACATGTGCAAAAATTCACACAGCAAGTCAGGAAATATTCCAAGCTCCACTTTCATCTAAAAATAATAATTTAAAGTGAATAAATAGCAAATCTCCTTGAAATGGTGGTTTTCTGGGGGGTTTTGGTGAATTTATACTTTTTTGGTTTTTTACATGAAACACGTATATTAATAATCCTTGAAGACCTTGTGCTGTTTTACAAGATGTAGAACTTTAAGTTTATGAAGAACTTTCTCACGTAACACCAGGCACATTTTTATAAAAGTGCCTTAAACTGTCACGGTCCTGGGTCGGTTCGACCCAGCATTTGAGTTCCTTATGTTTTGGTTTTGAATGATTGTTCTTTATGCTTCTCTGGTGCTTTGATTTTTATTATGGATCTGTGTTTCAGTTATTCTGGTATGTTTCTGCATTATGACTAAGGTTTGGGTTGTATTTTGTTATTATTGCCGGTGTAGTTCAGCGTCAAGTCTGCCTCTCTCTGTCTAGTCCGTGTCTTAGTTAAGTGTGTTCTGTTTCCTGTTTTATTTTGAAGGTTCATGTTCCTGTCTGATGTCAGTGTTCCAGCTTTGCTCTCCCTGTCTCGTTAGGTCTTATTCCTCCCAGCTGTGTTCCCCTTCTGTCTCTAATTCCTTGATAACTCCCTCTGTGTATTTAAGCCCTGTGTTTTCCTGTGCTCACTGTCGCGTCGTTAATGTCTGTTCACCCTCACGTTATCTGTGTGCTCTGTTCACCAGCCTGCCTACCTGTCTAGCTATTCTGTACTCCCAGTTTAGTTAGTGTTTTTCTGTTCTGCTTCATCCCAGCAATAAAGCTGTGTATTTTGAGTTTCTTCCGCCTCCTCGAGTCCTGCATTTTGGGTCCTTCCTCTCTGCCTGCCTGCACACAGCCGAGCCATGACATAAACAACATGTGTGTCATTTTATAGAGACGCGTTTAATCATCCCCACAACTGTTTCTGTAAACTAACATTTTATTTTTCGTACTATCGGGACTACCGCACAGAACACACCTAAACCAACAGAAAAATCATCTGGTACCTATTTAATGTTGTTCTGCACGTTCTCTGCCTGTAAGTGCTCTCTAACTATTACATACACACTCAGTGCACCATCTGCAAATACTGAACTCCAAACTATCTTAAAAAAGAAAAAAAACCAGTGGCTATTCACAATCAGTATGAAACACTAAAGCTTGGCTTAATCCTTGATAGGATGGATAAGGGTGTGATAAGATGTGAATTTATATTCACCAACAAATAAGTCTTTTAAATCCAAGACCGAATTAAGGGCCAACATCTATTGTCTTATCTTTTTAACTTTTAGTCTGAAGTTGTAACTACAAAATATGTTCAAAAAGTTTTTCAGCTCTGTCTATAAAAAGCCAAAATCTTAGCAGTGGATCTTAAAATCATCTATACAACAATAAACTCAGATATCAGCTTTCATTTTCAGCACTTGTAACTCGGTGACTTTAGAGATGACCAGGGCTGGACTGGTAATCTGGCTGACCAGGCTTTTGTCCAGCAGGCTGACGCATTCGTGGACCGACAGGGCAACACGAATGTAGACATACAGACTGCAGGCCCGGATGAAGACTGCTGTGCACCTGCTGTACAAGCAGTGACTGCAGCCCATTCATTCATTATTCCTATAATGCATCTTTTAAACAGAAAACAATGTGATTATGTGACCAATTATTCTATGTCCCCTTTTCCATATACTACTAAAGTTCACAATTGCTTTGAGAAATTGCACAACTGTGTGCACATACTGTATTTAACTAGACAGCCTGCACTGTTTTGACCCATTATGGTGAGCTCCCAGTCCACACCTGGAGATGACCATAGCAGGAACAGGGATCTTGACCAGCTTTTCATTATGCTACTAAGCACTGCTGTTTGAAAGTGAAAACAGCCATCAACTAAATAAAAGAGAAGTGAAGCAGATCCACAGATTCAGGTGACTTAATACAATCGTAGGAATATTCCTGCTGTGTCAGAATTTCCCAGAGAGGTGAGTCGTGTAGTTTCTTTTTTCAACGTCTAAAATTACAGCTCTGCACTGGGGCTGCAGTCTGCAATATCCTGCAGCTATGAAGGGTGTCTCTGAAGAAATTACATGCGTGGCTTCTTGGCTTTGCAAGTAATGATGCAGCTGCTGTGATGGGCTGCTAGAGAAGAGCAGAAGCACTCCTGAATGAAAGGGTCGACTCATTCGCATGTGAGAACTTACAGTCCAAGGAAACGTTACACAGCAGAATCAGTTTTACATATTGTCACTCAAACGTCTGATCTCAGTCAGGGCCTTCATTCCTATGCCGAGATTTACAAATGTATGTGAAAGATGGGTGATGTGCCACAGATGAGAAAGCAGAAAAGTCAGTCAGACTGTTTTCTACATCTGATACATAGGAATCTATTTATTGTTATTTAAATTAACAGCATTAGAAATTATTTCATATTAAATCTAATTAAATCCATAAATGTTACATTGGCAGCAGTACTGTGATACTAAAATGATATAAACGCTGCCTTCAAGGTCATCTCCTTGTGCACCTCTGCACTGCTTCCAGTGCTCCTGTTATATTTGAATCACTGCACTGGGTCACAGATGGACATGGACATGAGCATCTGTCATTAAACCATGGAACTAAAACCTGTACAGAGTACTTGTACTGTCAAACTGACTCAGCCACTGCTAATGAGATATTCTGGATACGACTCAGGCAGCAAATAGGACTTGAATCAACTCTGACCTTTGAGCAAAAAACATGACATTGAGGAAAAGCAGCAACACATATCATTTCAAATTAAGATGAAAACTATAATGAATTGCAAAGCTAAACAAAGTCTTGTTTTCTTTCTGCAACATTTTTACTTCTCAGTAATCCATAACATGACTCAATAACTCAACTATGCCACCTTTATCTTTCTGAACAAACCGAACGTGCAGATGCAAATCCCACTGGTGTTTTTGAAAGTCAAGGGTCGCAGCGAAGACTTGCTACAAGGGATGGGTATTGATAAGATTTTCACGATTCCATTTTCGATTCTGTTGAACAATTCGATTCTTTATCGATTCTCTTATCGATTCTTTTTAAAAAAGGAGAACACTAAGGTCGATTAGCTTAGAACTTTGTTTTATATCTTCTCTTTGAACAAGATAGAAATTTAGGAGTAACATGGCCTTACAAACCCAACAGTGAGCTCTTAAGAGATCCACAGCCTACGGCTCTTCAATGGGGTGTCACAGGGTCCCCAGGAAAAAAAATTGTAAATGTAAAATAATAAAATAAATATTCTTCTGTAGCAATAACAAAGTATAACATAAATTATTCTGTAGCAATTACACAAGAATATCCAGTAATGTCCCTGCCTACAATTAAACACATTCACTTACCGAAAATCGGGGGCATCTGCTGTGGCAAGCTGTTGCGGGTTCAAATATTGAGGACGGGCACAAAAACAACACTGATCCAGAAGAGTTGGTCAAACAATGATTTTTACTGAACACATGCGTGGGGAGATGAACACTGCACACACCAGCATTGATTTCTGCCCAATAATACACAAGCAATTGTTTTATAACATCAGGGTATTAGAACGCCCCCTCATGCGTCAAGAAGGTACGATACAGACATAAGTTTCAAAACCACACAGGTTCTGTTGACGACTTTTGACACATTTAAGAAGGACATCTTCTCCGTCTCGAGGCCAGGTGCTTCCCGTTAATCTTCCAACTCTCGCTTATCCCCTAGAACAAACTGTCTCTTATGCAGACATAATTTTGCAGTTACAAGGTTTTGCAAACTATTATTTGAACTCTTACCTAAACATGAGTCTAACTACTGTTGGTGTATGTGTGTGTCTCAACCTCAAACACACTCTGTCTCGCCCCGCCGACAACCTTACAGATAGAGGCCACTCTCATGTGTGCAATAACCTAAATGAAACTATATATGTAATATGTTGAATAAATGTTTTAATGAAATGCCACTGCACTTTCCGAAAATTGGGGGCATCTGCTGTGGCAAATGGGTGCAAGCCTTTGACCACAAACTTAGTCACTGCTCGGTGACATTCGTCTATCCTGGCCCGAAAGGAGACGCTACCGGTAGACTGCAGCGACAACTGCCAGCATCTGAGCCAGCCAGACTCTGTCTCTCTCATCATGGTCACCTAAATGCACAGTAATGGCAGGTTTTGTAATAAGGCAGATTGCGCTAACATAATATGCACTGTTAGCTGATTATTTACCTGCCGCATTAACGGGAGAGGACGTGCAAACGTTACCGCTGCTGCTGGGTTGAGATTCACGAGTCCGGAGCAGAATTAAAAACACGACATTCATTTAAGGTCATCGTGTGTTTTGTGAGCAAATGCTTTTTCCATATTCGTAGTGTTTCCTCCCTTAAATGAAATATCTACTTTGCAAGTATTGCAAGTTGCCCCGTTGTCATCCGTTCTCGTAAAGTATGACAAAACTTTTGAGCGTTTGAGCCGCTTAGGCGCCCTGCCAGGTACATGACGCTCCGCAACGTGGTGACGTCATTCGGGGCGACTGAAATCGATAAGGGAATCGTTTGCAAAAATGGCAAACAATTCCAAGGAATTGAAACAGTGGGAACCGGTTCTCAACAAGAACCGGGTTTCGATACCCATCCCTACTTGCTTCTGTTGCTGTGTCAGGTGGCTAATCCACAGATACAGTTTGTCAGTCAGTGACAGCAACAAAGCATGAGGCAACATGATGATGGTGTTTCCAGCTGTGATGAAAAAAAGACTAACGTGCATGTCAAAAACTCATGCTGAGTTGCCACTTGTAAAAACACTAAATCTCATGCGTGAAAAGGTTAACATTTTTTTTCCCCATTTTCGTGCACACAGACACACACACAAACACGTGAACACACCGGCGCACACATAACAATGTCAGAAATTAATTTGAACCAACAGAATGTGACACAATATCTCCGTTTGCGGTCCCAGCGAGTGTGCCTGTTTGTGTGTGGTGGGGTGGAGACCCAGGGGGCATTTGAGTACAGCAGATATGAAACGGGGCATTAATTGAGCTTCAAACTAAAGGGAATAGAAGAGGCGGGGGGTAAGGGAGGATACTGCAAAGAAACCAAGACACAGAGAGAGAGAGATGATGTGTGCAAGAAACAGACAGACAGATGCAGAGAGAGAGAATCATGCTGAAGGGAATAACAACTAGTGATGCTCATTAAAACTGATTATTAAAGCAGTAACACTGAAGAGCTGCATTCAGGCATAGCCACAGCATCCCTGATGTGTTCACATGCTCCTTGCATATATGTGTGTGTGTGTGAATATATTGTTTCTATGAACAGATAGCTGCTGAAGCATTACACTGCATGCACTTAAAACAAACCTGATTTTCATAAGTTAAACATTTATCTTGTTCCCTGAGTTTTCTAGTGCAGTCACACTTCTCCTCTTGTCTTTGCTCTTATGCATGAGTGAGCAATGATGTCCTACCGTCCAACAAGTGCTGTCAAAGTGCACTCATGCAAGGCACTTCAAGCAGACACCTCAACTGCCTCGTGGTTAAATGTTGGAAAATGATTTAGGCAGCTGCAGGTGGGAAAGTGTGGCAGACTTTGGAGTAAAAAACAAAAAAATTGATATGCTAAGCTATTCACCTTGTTTTATTATGTTTAGTGGTCATATTTCATGTTTTAGTGTGTTTATTGTCAGATTTTCTTTTACAAAACGAATGTGAGCCTCAGAAAAAAGCTGTGATGATATCTGTGGACATTGCCTGCACTCAATCATCAAATACACCAAGTCACCAAAAACTGTTTTCTTTCCAAGTCTGTCTCTCAGAAAACATTATATTGCTCTTACAGTGAAAATAATAAATGTTTCCTCAAGGAACAAGGTTATATTCAGCGCCCAGAATTCATTACTGTGATGAAAAAGGGGGCGTTTTTATTGCAACAACTATTAAGAGTTTAGATTCTCCCTATAAACAGCCATATCGTTAAATAGCAAACTATCCTCGAGCTCAGAAACCAACAACAGATAAAGTCAGTGATGTCACGAGCTTACAATAGTGACAGTTTCCTAGGAATCCTGAAAGTTTGGGTGGCAGTGTTAAACAGATTCATTGTATTAAGATGATATGGTGCCATTTGAATTATTACAACAGCATTAAATCTGGGAAGATGAGAAGATGATAACATAAACTTAACATAAACCCAAAACATGGGAAGATGGTTCAGAGAAAGGAAGTAATCCCAAACAACTAAAAACGTGAGGGATGAACACAACCAGAGGGGTGTCCACCACAGCCAGGTTTCCTTTCCCATTAGTCAAACGATAAAAGGTTCCACAGCTGTGATTATCAACCTTCTCTGTAAAACCAGGCTGTGCTTCAGCTTCATGCATGGTCACATAGAAACAGGTTGTTCATGCACAGCATAACTCTTCTTCTCCAAAGTCTGACGCCGACTCCAATCAGAGGTAATGATGATAAAATGGTAAATATAACAATCAAATGCTACAGTGTTGTAAATAAGGCAGGAGATTCATGCTGAATTCTGGGGTTTAGTGCACACGGCGGTAAAAACAATAAATAAAAAATTTGAATTCATTCATTTAATGCTCTGTCAGTCCTGCTGCACCGAGTGCAACTGTTCACATCACAGGTATGAAATTTTCACCTGGATACATTTAAAAGGTTCCTGTCCTAATAAAGGAGACTTGAAAATGGCTTTGTTTTGTCTGCATATCAAAGTGAAATTACTCTTATTGATTGAGTAGGTATGCTAATGCTCTGTGCTCTAGTAGCTGCAGTTTCAGCTGTGTATAAGAGGTTTAGCAGCAGATTAGAATCAAGTATAAAATATTAACGCATTTGTGATGTTAGTAAGGTACGGCTTAGCGACTTGCACATATAAAATGTATTTGCCCGTTCCTTCCTGTGTACCGAAACTCAAAAATCTATGTCTGTATAACTCTGAATAAAAAGGTGAATATTTTGTCTCGTCAGTACGGAAGGGAATAAATAAAAAGCAGAATAAAACATCTCCTGATGGGCATTTTCTGTTGACTACAGAGGTCTGCTTGTGCACTTGTGAGAAAGCAGCACATTTCACAGAAGACAGACAAACCATCAGTGCACAGTGCTGCCACAAGCACTGCCTGGAGCAGAGGGAAGGGATAGCAGGTGTCTGTTTATGTCTTATGTAATATTACTCTTGCGTATCCAGCATGAACAAATTAATATGTATCCCTACTGCATGAAACAAGCTCTTTGTAATATATTACAGCTTACCTCTGTGTAGTAAATGCTGCGAGTGAATTAATGATGAATTAATGTGCATTGTAATCATTTAGCAGGAAACAGTGTTCAGTGGGGGGAGAGCATGAATGTGATCAACACATCTGAGACCAAGAGGAAGAAAGCTTTGTATTATAAAGTCAATAAAAATATATTTGTTATCCCGAGTTTTAACTATCGTCAGTGAGAAACCAACAGCATCACACTCTGTGTTTAATTTTAAAACAGTGTTTGGAGGGTTCGTGTCTGTGTTTGAGTTTACTGAAGAGCTGACACTGGCATGGAAACCGGCTGTGCCAAACACCTCCCGGGTTATGAACCTACACAAACTACAAATCCAATCAAACTCATAAAAGCAGGTGAATCCTCGTCACTACTGATGGTTTTTGTACAAAGATTTGGGTCTTTTCACCTTTTCCTTACAGTACATCCCTGTTATTCCAAAGTTTTCTGTGTTCTTGTGCTGACCTTACAGTTTTAATGATATTCTTATTTCAGGGACTGTAAAACTGATATTCAGCCAGCCTTTTTGCTCTTTGCATGAGCACACATGGTCATAATCAGTCTCAGTTACGACTAAGCTTATTTTGGTTGGTTCAGCCATCATGAAGCCATAAACAACTTTGTCTGATCAAGACTGTTTTCATATTTCACAAACTCACAGTTGTCCAAGCAAAATGATTTTAAAGTAACATAAAAGGAAATAATTGATCTGGTTTACATTGTGAGTGTCTGTTTCAGGCTCAGTAACCTACAGTATCGTCACTGTGGATTAGCATGCACTATTTCACTCCATCGTGCTCCACACAGTTATAGATCTCAGCACCATATCATTAATCATCAGCAAATTATACTAATTACCTTCTCTCTTGTGTATATAAGCCTCCCTCTGTCCTGTACTCTTCATCATCAGTTTGCTCTGTTCCTCATGTTTGAATCCCTGGTGGTGGTTGTTAACTTGGACAAACCATTACAGTGCACAAAGGAATTGATAAGAAGCTGATGGTTTTGCTGCTTCCTTATTGGCACAGAGACAGTTTACTGTTTAGAAATAAACTCAGTGGCTTCACCAAAGAATGAAGCATATCATTTCTAAATATGGGATGTAGAAATCACACGTTAAAAACAGTGATGTATATTATTATGAAGGATTGAGCGGCACAGTGTAGCACTGTCACCTCAAAGTGGGGGCATCTTGGGGCTGTGGAGTTTTCTATGTGGGTTCTCACCAGGTACTCCAGATTCTTCCCACAGTCCAAAGAGAGTTGTTGTTAGGCTTCTTCATATTGTGCAAAGCAGACCATCTGCTTTAGGGGTTTAACAAAAGTATTAACTATTCAGGAATTACAGACGTCTTTATGCATAGTTCCCCATTTTCAGAGTCTCAGATGGACAGTTTTGTGGTCAGGTGAGGTCTGCTCCCTCACTTTTCCATGACAGATGAGGCAGATAAAAGCTCTGTTGTTGATTCCTAGTGTCGAACTTGCAGTTGGTCTGTTTTCACTGGCGTTCTTAATATGAGCTCTGAAAAAGATGCCAATGGGAGCAGAGGATGCCATCATTATTTTGGCTGAAAAACCAAAATAAACCTATCAGAGAGGAAATAAAATCTGTAAGAGTGGCCAAACCAACAATCTGGTATGTTCTTAAAACAAAGGAATGCACTGGGTACCTCAGCAACACCAAAAAGCCTGGAATACCACAAAAGACAGCTAAAGTGGATAGCCGCAGAGTTCTCTCCCTGGTTCACAAAAACACATTTACAACATACAACCAAGGACATGCTCGAGGAGGTAGGCACGTCATTATCAACAACACGTTCTCACTCCCGAGGCGTAATATTTTACGCTAGGTGACAAATCGTCAACATGTTACGCTTCTGGACACCCAACACGTTCCTAAATGACGACATCGGAAAAATGAGGAAACATGTTAACCGTCTGGAATCAATCCACACATGTTTGTTCATTTTCCTCAAATCGCTTTGGAAAACACTATTTCATGTCATTAAAGTGCTGGTTAAGGTTAGGAATAAGGTTATGGTTAGGGCTGGAATACATGGCTGGAACGTGTTTTACCGCGGGACCGTCATTCTACTGTATTTCACCCATAACACGGCACATACATTAAGAACGCCGTAGGTCGCCTTTCACATTCCTCAGGACTGCGCGGGACGTGACAGATTGTCAAGATGTTACGCCTAGGGAGTGAGAACGGGCTGTTATCAATGTCTGTAACCAAGAGACTGTTTTATGAGTGCAATTCTTCTTCTTTTGTCTGCTTCCTTTAGGGATTGTCACAGCGGATCATCTGCCTCCATCCCAGCCTATTCCTAGCATCTTCTTCTGTCACACCGAACCTCCTTATGTCTTTGTTCACTACATCCACGAACCTCCTCTGTGGTCTTTGTCTTTGATTTCTGCCTGGCAGCTCTGTCTTCAACATCCTCAGTCCAATATCTTCACTGTCCCTCCTCTGCAGCTTTCTAAACCCTTTCAGCCTGGGTTCTTCTACTTTCCAAACTGCACCAACCTGAGCTGTCTCTATGATATACATCTTCCTGATCCTGCCCCTCCTGGTCATTCACAGTGAAATTCTGGGCTGCTTTCATGAATGGAGACACGGATGGTTTACATCAAGGTGCAAACCACTGGTTATACTGGAGAACAAGAAGGTCAGACTTGAATTTGCCTAGCTGCCTAGCTCTGCACAAAACTTGTACCATAATGACGGGAAGAGAAAAGAGAAGACAAACAGCTTGTGATTGGAAGAGAACCACGTCATCAATCAAACGTGGGGATGCAGCTTTATGGCACGAGCACATATAGCTGTCAGTGGAACAGGGACACTGGTGTTCATGTGGCAGGATCAATTCTGAAGTATACCTGGCTATACTCTCTGCTCAGATTCGGCCAAATGCTGCAAAACTGATCAGACAGTGTTTTCACAGTGCAGATGGATAATGACCCAAAGCATAGTGCAAAAACAGCCTAAGGGTTTATCAAAGCAAGGACATGGGATATTCTTAATGGTCAGGTTAGCCATCTGATCATAGATCATACTTTTCCATTACTGAAAACAAAACTGAATGAACAGAGACCCACAAACAAGCAACAACTGATGGCTGCAGTAAAGGCCTGGCAGAGCTTCGTAAGGGAGGAAACACATGTGGTGACTCTCAGGGAGCATTTTGAGTTTATTTTGCATTTTTGATTTCTTAGTTGATATTTGAATAATTTCTTGTGTTATTTTTATTTAAGGTTTAGTCTAGTCTATGTTATCATCAAGGTCCCTTTAGTTTTGAGTCCTTGTCTGTCTTCTCTGTTTAACGTTTAGTTATTCCAATGCCTTTGTCTCCATCTTCTGTCCTCATGTGTCTGTCCTTGTGTCTCTCATGTGTTGCATGTTGTCAGTTTGTGTTGTCATGTCTACATCCCATTATGTTTTCTGTTTTATTTTGAAGAGTCTCATGTTCCATGTTCGGTGTGTTTAGTTTTGCTTCCCCTGTGGTCTGTGTTTCCCAGGTGTTTCCACTTCCCTCATTACCCTCCTGTGTATTTAAGTCCTCTGTCTCCCTCTGTTCAGTGTCAGGTCTTCTGTTTATCTCACCTCATGTTCCTGGAGTTCATGTCATCTCCAGTCTCGGTTTTCTCATGTTCATGCTCATGTCTAAGGATTGTGCGTAGCGTTTTCCATGTCTAGATTTACCTTTCCCAGTTTAGTTCATAATTTAGTTTTTGCCATTTTGTTTCTACGGTTTTCTAACAGCCAGAATAAAACGCTCGCTTTTTGTTAAACTCCTGTTCTGTCGCCCTTGTTTCCTGCTTTTGAGTCCGCTCCTTAAACACACTGGCCGTCCTGGCCTTGACAGGTGACATCCAAAGGTTCTAGACTTCAGGCAGTCTTTGATTTTCATCCAAATATTAAAAACATTTTCAAATTTAAAATTATGTTAGCCTCTGAAAATATGGGACTCTCTGTAAGAACGGCTGTAATTCCGATACAGTAAATTTAATACTTTTGTTAAGATCCTTGAATAATGTAAAAGTGTCATTTTCCAAATCTTACAGCCTTAACTGTGGACGAGGTCTTTTCCATAATCATTTATCAGTTGTGACTAAACAGTTTTTCTTTCTTTTACTCTCCCCTCTTCCCATTGGTGCACAATGCAGAATACCTCATCTGCCAAATAAAAAGATGGAGAAAAAAACAAGGGGCTTTGTAAGTACAAAAAGCTGTGTGCTATAAGCCTGAAAAAAGGTGCAGACAACAACAAAAGCATTTTCAGGGAGCTGAACACAATGTGATGGTGAAAAGAATGGAAAACAGGAATGCCGTGCGTAGATTCCCCCTTCTTTCCCCGACTCGTCTGTCCATCCCCACTCCTCCTTTTCTCTTTCCCTCTTCCATCCCCATCTCTCCGCTCAAAAGGTTAGTAAATGTCAGATGGGAGTTGTCATCATCTTCAATGGCGTCATCTTTCTTCATAGAAACACTGTCTGTCTCTGTGTGTGTTTGTGTGTGAGAGAGGGAGCAAGTTAAAGGGAATACAGTGAACAGAATGAAATAGAACAGGATATTGAAAATGGGAAATTACTGCTTGCAACAAAGAAGGAACACACACATATATACACACTGATGCATGCACAGAAACAGAATTGAAATAGAGCAGAGGATACACAGCGTATACTTCTCTATAGCGAGTTGTCTGACTTTCCATCCCCCCCCTCTCTGTTTGTCATGTTGAATAAGAAGAACAAAAAACTTCAGTGAGAAACTTAGCATCAGCATAGCTGGCAGTGACTTCCAACACACACACACACAAATTCCAGCTCCCTCTGTCTCGCTGCTGTGTCTTCATCACAGCCTGTATTTGCCTCTCTATATATTTTATGACTAATAGAAGTAGCGGGCCTTTGTAGCGATGACAAATCCCCACACTCAGACAGTTTTACAGCCCCTAAAGAGCCCCTTGACAAACGACGGGGCTGTAAACCCAATATTCTAATGCTGCGTGTTATTGTAATGGCGTGTGTGTATGTGTGCACCAGTGAATATTTAGGAGATGTTAAGAATTGCTTATCTCTGCCAATTAGAAAAGTGCTTTAGCATCAAAAACAAATCTCAGTACAGACACACCAGCGCGCTCGCAGAATGGTTTATATACTGAACAGACCACTGATATGTCTGTGTTAATGTTCACTGAATAATACAGTATGTGGAAGAGGTGCATTCTCAAAGCATCAATATGCACCCGATGATTCATTCGTATACTCGAACATCTTTGTGCTGAAATGTTTAATGAAAGAACCGAAGCATGGGCCTGACAGAAACACCTGACATGTATCGATGATTCAAACAAATCCAGTTTAAAAATATTGGATTCCAGTCAGTTTATGGACACAAGTGTGAGCACGGTTAGCTAATGAGGTGCTTATAAGGCTTTTTAACACAATATAATATTGCATGTTGATAAGCCTGGGTGTTCATGAGGATTCGTCAAAGTTACTGTCAGTAGTTATAAAACATATTTATTGAGTTTATTTGTACATTTACTGGCAGTTGAGTTTGCACGGATTAGTGGCGCTTTTGTAACATCGACTTTATCGAGGCTTTTAATTAGCACAATTAAATCCACACTTTGGCAAGTGCCATGTGAGAAGAATGTTGTCACCTGACTGTGTGTAAATGTTGGTTGGTAAAAACTGTGTACGATTTATTATTAAAAATAAATTTGTGCCAAATAGTGCCTCTTCAGATGTATCACCGAACAGGTTTGCATGGCTTTGGAGAAAATCATCTGACTGACATCTTGCAGGAGGTCTCCTCTCTTCAGGAACTCACTCTGCAGGAGGGGGAGATATAGGAGAGGTGGAGGAAGATGTCAGCCTGGGCGTCTATTGTCTTGTGTAGTCTGGAAGATGAGTGGATGACGGGGTGGGTGCAGTTTTTTCTGTGGTGGGGTCGGGTGGACTGTCCCGGGCTCTGTGGGGCCGGGCGGCGCTGCTGAACTGGGCCCCGGTCCGGATGGGCCTGGGCCCCCTTGGCCTGGCAGGTTGCAGAGTATGGGGGTGCCTACTGGGGTCAGCGGGGGAGCTGGCCCCAGGGAGGGGTCACTTGCCCCTCCCTTCCCTCCCCATCTCCAGCTGCCTCCCTCTTCCCGCTCCACCACAATCACCCACACATGCAGGGCCTTGGGGTAAAGGTGTGTCACCAGGGTGCAGGGGAGGCATCCCCCCCCTCTGTCCCCTTCTGGCTGCCTGTGCCTCAATTTTATCCCACAACTTAGACATTCACATTACTCACTCTCATAACACATACATATAGGACCTTGGGGGTGGGGACGCTACACGGAATCCAAAAGACCATCAGGGTGTACAACCTCACCCCTGGGGTCGTTGCCCACCTCTCAGTTTTAAATACACGTAGACATTGAGGGCTATCAGGAGGGGCTATGCGCTTACCTGCTGCTCTCTGGCAGGTAGCTCCATGCCCTCCTGGGTTTTAAATGCACCTTAGAACACATATGCATCAACACTACATATGAGCGGGTGGAGGGAGGTTTGGAGTCTTCCTACACCCCCGTTCTCTGCAGCCTGCTGGGGTGGGGGGGCTGGGAGGAGGAGTTGGCCGTCCGACTGGGGTCTGGAATGTGGGGCCTCCCTGCTGCTGCGGAGTCGAGGCGGTCTGCTTCTCCCCACCGCAGGGAAAAGGGTAACACTACCTGGGTCTGGGTGCAGTTTCCCCCTCCAGGGGCAAGGGTACCCAGACCCGGTTCTTAGAGTACGCTTGGGGAGTGTGATTGTGTGTACAGCGTCTCTTTATGTCTGTCTCCACGTTGGTTGAGTGTTGAGTAATTGCTTATGAGAGCATGAGGGTGGGAATGGATGTTTGTATCTGTGTGTGCCTGTATGTCTGTGTCTATATGTCAGGTCGGGTATCAGACGCCACCTCTCTGGGGACATCTCAGGCCCTCCAAGGTATGGAGGCCTATCTCCCCCCCACTACTCCCCTGCCAGTGGCAGACGCCCTCAGACATCGGTGCATTGGTGGTTCTTTGTGTCCGGGGATGGGCATCCAGGTACCCACCGGCTCACTCCTGGTGGCTGCTTGTCGGGGCCTGGAGCCTGGGGCTCGCTCGGGCCACTTCGGGGGTGGGGTGCCCTCGGCCTCTCGGCCTGGGGCTCGGTCACTCTGGGACAGCTGGCTGCCGGCGGAGCTCATGGGCACGTCACTGCAACCCCCCTGGCTTCTGCTCCGCAGCTGTTGAGTGACCCCTCATCTGGGACTCTCCTCAGCTCTTTCTGGGATAGTGGCTCGGCTGCCCCTCTGTTGGTCTTCCTTGGTCTCTTGTGTTCTGGGGGCCTCTGGATGTCTGGAGTCTTGATCTCCTCCATACCTGCTTCATGCCCTGGAGGACGGGGCTGTGGCCCCCCCCACACCCTCTAGCAGATCATTACATGAAGGAACCTTTTAAATACAAGCGCGCTCATGCTCACAGGTGTACACACGGGTGCTCACACACACAAACTACACCCTTTTTGGCTCCTACCTCAAAGCACACTGTGCGCTGTCGATCCAACGTGCTGCACAATAATGTTTAATATTTAGTATTTACTGTTATATTCACATAGATCATCGTGATGTTTATTATGTTGTGTCAGGAAATCAATATCCTTAGTATCCTTATTTTCCTATTATATTGTTTTATGTACTTTAATAATGAAGGCTTGCAGAGCAAGGCCACCTTTGACTCACAAACTAAGTGCTCAGCCTGACTGAAAAACAGGAAGTTGTAGTGCACAGGCATATTAATAGATAAGACACAGAAAAGAGGAACTTTCCATATAAGCAATGTTTGAGACTGTGTGACGTGTAAAGTACCAAAATAACACCTATATGAGACACAGTTTATGATTCTAATGTTAGAGCTCTTGCAACTGGCGTTTGAGCTGTGCAGGAGTCTCTCTCTTCCGGAAGATGATTGAATAAAAAGAAATATAAATGTTTTAACACACTATGAGTCAGTTTTCTCTGTTCTGTCATGGGGATAAAGAATCGGGGTTCAATAATTGTTCTGTTTTTTTGCTTGTTTTCTCTTTTTTCTTTCTCAACAGGTGATCCAGGTGATTGATATATGTATTTTTTGTCTGTTTGTTTTGTTGGTTTTTGTTTTTTGCCCTTTATCACCGCTCCTCTTCCCCGCTGTTTTTTCTTTCCCTATCTCTCTTTCTTTCTCCCTTTTCTTTCCCCCAGTCATGTCTGTCCCGTGTGTGGCAAGTGAAAAAAAGAAATTTAATTAAACAATAAAAGCAAAGGTGACTCAAATAGACCAATACGGCAAGGCCAGGAATGGTCCATTTGGTAAAGTAAATCCGTTGGGCATCTTTCTTTGGCTTTAGACAATAATTCTGATGGCAAAAGAGCCAAACGGGACAAGCGGTAAAAAAAAAAAGAAAAGAAAAATCATCTGACTGTCATCATTCCAAAACTGATTTTGCATTATCAGCAAAACTACAAACACAGCGTTGAGCTCACTGAAAAAAGTGCTCTTACTAACGCTCATCAGAAGCGCCTGTAATTTATAAGCTGTTGCATCCGTGACACCTCAGGGCCCACATGCACAATCCTCCAGTCCTTCAGTCTTACAGTACATATGCCTCACACCTTCTCTTCTTTTACTTGTCCATAATCCCCAAACGACTGCACGCAGTTATTTCCCCTGAGGGCCGGTGAGCCGCTCTCTGCTGCGGGAATGCATTAAATTCAAGAGCTGTTGACGCATGCTCAACAGAAAGCAATAACCTGTGCGGGGTCATTTTTCCCCCCTTTCCTTTCATTTTCTGAGGTTGAACCGAATTGCCTTTTAGTGCTAGTGTGATTATGTTCCGTTTAACATGGGAATTACAAGAATTACACACACAAGTGTAGCACAGCATGCCCTGAAAAGATTAAAAACAGCTGCACTGGGAGGGAATAAAAAGGCACCGAGGACAGAGGTGTAGGGGCAGAGTGAGATATGTAGCTTTACAGTTTTAATAATAATACCAAGCCTTTAACTTCTTAAGGATGACTTATAGTTTTAAGGAAAGCAGTGGCTTACATTTCTTCACTGTAGCCCAAATGCCAGGCAGTGACTGCTGCCTGTTCAAATTTATGTTGTCTGAACAGTTTGCCTCGACTTGGCTGTTGGGCGAGGATATTTTATCCTAACAAGATGCTCCCTTTACTGGCCACCTGCTGCCACCTGCTTAACACCCCTGGCATGTCACAGTGTGTATTATGGGAAATAAGCTGAATTGTTTTGAGTGTTAAGCAGCTTCGTTGGTCAATCAGAGTAGAAAAGCACTATAGGACCCAGTCCATCCACTAAATATGGCAACACAGAGCCCCGATCTATGACCTGCACTTTGTGCAACCTTGTTAATAAAAATGCAGGAAGGTGAAAATATCACCCTGAAAATCATTCAGTCAACAATCAAAGAAGCATCACTGGCAAGGGGAATCCCAAGTAGCATCACCCTGAAAGGCATAAACTCTGCTCCCTGTGGGTCGGCCCGGAGGAAGCAGCTAAATTAAATGGCTGGTGAAAATGGCCGTAAGAACCTCACGCCTCTCAATCTGATGTGGACTAACTTCATTATCAGAATCAGAAGAGGAGCCTTTTCAAGCTGCTGGCACAAGACAGTTCATTAAAGACCTGTCACCGCTTTGTTACCCAGCAGCTCCCAGGGATCGATGTGTAATGTGCTTTTTGTTTATGGAGACAGAGAAAAAAGGGGGGGAGGGAGGACAAACTAAGTGAGCTCCCCAAATTATTATCCCGATAGCCTCGTGACCTGCTCCACTGCAGGCAAGGGAGCCGGCGCAGCAGAGGCATCCTACCAGTCAGCAATTACAGGTGCGTTTCCAACCCGGACCTGCCACATGTACCATTTCCTGTCCATGTATTCAAAGGCAAATTTGAGTCCTCCTGCCTCTTGTCAATAGAAAAATGAAATGACTTTATTTCTCGTATGATTCTCGCTATCAGCAGCCAATAGAACTGAACTGTAGGTATAATTAAATGTCTCAGCTTTCACACACATATATAAGTACATATAAGTAAATAGCACTAATATGGTGTCTCACAGTCCATGGTGCTTTTCTTTAATTGTGACTCTCCTTTTCTATCTATCCTTTCTTCTCCTTCCTCTGCTCTCGCTCCATCCCAGTCTGTCCCTTCTCAACATACTGCATTTGAAGAACTAGCCGCACTAACGTAGGCCCTAATTGGCTGTCACTGTGTGCCTGAAAATGTGAAGCCACTTCCTCGATATAATCATGTTTACACGCGAGCGCCGGGTGCCAGACTGCTGGGCTTGTCTCTATTGAGCTTGTTTAGGGAGTAATTTACTGTAAAATTGGCTATGATAGTCAGTCACTGTGTGTGTGTGTGTGTGTGTGTGTGAGAGAGAGAGAAGAACCAACTCAGCGTAAAATGGGGGTTCTTGCTATAGACGGACTCTCCGTACTGTGCAGCTTATTTTTTTATTGTTTGAGGAAGGTTTGTAATGTAGAATCAGCTGAGATGAACCTTATTATGAGCAAATGAGCTAAACCAGTTTAATGCGAGCGACACAGACTATCAGCGCATTAGAAGAACTAACAAATCACATAAGATGGATTACACAACACCAGAAAGAAACAACATAATCATCTTGCTGCTACATTTGTTTACACACAATTTCTTTCTGCTGCTTCACTTTATCACACTAATTGGAGGCGATAAAACAACCATTTGAGAAAGTGACAAATCAAGATCCAATTTGAAAAAACAAATGGCCATAATTTCTCTGTCACCGCACTTAAAAAGACCTCGATCACAAAGCAGTCGCTTCAAATAGAAGGCTTCGTCTTTATACTTCAGGTGCGGTTTTTCCATAAGTGTCAGGAATGTTTCTGATTAAAAGCATCTTCATTCTGAAGCGTAGTGATCCCAGGAATTTATTCCTTATGAGCTGGCCCCGTTAATTCCCATTCCCAGCACAACTGGGGCCGGGGGTCCACTTGAGAAGTCGACACACTGTGAAGTAGCCCTGACATTTTTCTCCTCTAATTGTGTTTTCCTCTCTTTGCTTCGGATTGCAGGAGCGCGTTTATTTGTTTCAGTTTGTGTTTGTGGCTGTGCAACAAAATGTGGCTGTATGTTTGAGCGCCTTGTGCTGTGCATGTGCGTACACATACTTATTCATCTCTTTGTGTGTGTACAACAACACTGTGTATGTTTTTTGCCAATTAGGCACTCAATGACAGGACATGTGGCGAAGCAGCTAGCTGAGCTATTCATGGATCAGCAGTTATGGGAGGAAATTTCAAAATACCAACTGGATACACACACACACAGACAAAGAGCCACAGTAATTTCAATAGTTCAGTGAATAAATGTGGTCTCAGACAGTGGATGCTGTCTGTCGTTGGATCATGTGTTGACACAGTTGTCCTTCTCTTGTGTCAGAGCTCTTTATTTCACAATAATGTTTTGGAAACAGCGTTTTGAAGCCTCAGCATTAGCTTATAATTATTATTACATTTATATTATGTCATGAATCACTGTGTGGCAGGCAGGAATTGGACCCAAAATGCAGGCTCTTAGACACAAGGGATGAACTCAAAACCACAGCTTTATTTGCTGGCTGGGAAAAGCATACAAAAGCACACTAAACTCACAGGGAGATCCACACAGCATGAGGGACGACACGACACTGACTCAGAGAAAGACAGGGTTTAAATACACTGGGAAGTTACGAGGGGAATGAGACACAGAAGGAGGCCACAGCTGGGAGAAATCAGGACTGACGAGACAAGGAAGCAAAGCAGGACACATTCACATAAGACACGGACCTTCAAAGTAAAACAGGAAGTATGACACAGAGACGCGAACTTGACACGGAGGAGACAGCAACTAAGAAACACAGAGACATAAACCATAAGGCAGAGGACTCTAAGAACCAAAATACACAGAGGGAAATATTAAGCTTACTCGAGGGAGTAACAAAAGACCAACCATGAGAACATAATTCACAATACAGAGTGACAGAAAACAAGAAACTCAAACATGCAAAGACACAGACTTACACAGAACAGAGGGGGCACAGAGAAACATGAAGGGCAAGGGGTCAAAACTAGAAACCATAGAATAAATCACACAAGTACAAAATACAAGAATCACAAAGAACTAAAAGCGCTGGGTCAGGAGACCCAGGACCCTGACATATTAATTCTTTTATTTTTAGGTAGCAGAGGCAGTGGGCTTACCATATTACCATATTTGGATGAGAGGGTTAGTTGTCAGATGATGCACATGATAACCAGCTGCCTTTACTGGCCAGATAACTAATAAAATAGAATTTCACAGACATTCATGTGTGGACCCAGTGTCGGGTATAATGGTGGAGATTAAATTTATTTTTATAGCACAAAAGGAAAAGAGTTCGATGGTAAAGTGGAAACAGCTGAACACAGACAACATGCTAATGCAAAGCTAGCAAAGAACAACGAGTGATACTGAAACTCAGTGCATGCTGACCCCAGCCCAGCAGCCAGACCCTGATCTTCGTGGGGTAACAAAGGCAGCAGAAGGGCTTGTAGCCTCCATTTCTACCAGTTCATGTGTAGAAATCACATAGAATCACGATCAGTTTGAAGCATCTTTAGGCTGCTTTTCATCTTTGCTTTCTGCTCATATGTAAAAACGATCCTCATTAGGACGAGGATTTGCATAGATGTGTGGGACTGTAGCCTGCAGGTTCCTATTAATAGTTAACTGGTAATTATGTGACAATGTGTTTCAGGTCATTTTACGGAGTAACAAAAACTAATGTAACTGGCAGTGTAAGGGATTACTGTCTCCGGCAAGTAATTAAGTAAACGCAGCACAGAAGTCCAGTTCAGCAAATCTAAAGTCTGTACACAGGTAAGGCAGGAAAAAGTTAATGCCTGCTGAAAGATTCACTGGGACTGTCCTCTGAGCACACATTAGTCAGGCAATCTCATATTTAACTGGAGACTCTTAACACTGAATTGTCTGCAGTGTCACTGACTTTTGTGACTACGTTCATATTTGAAATCATGTTGTTAAAACAGCAGTTTAAATCCTTCATGTGGAGAATGACAGGATGGTGACAAACAGAAAAGACTGTGGAACAGGGGAATAAAATAGGAAGAGGTTATTGGCCTCTTGGCGTTCCTACTTTTTGTACTTCTCAACAAATTCAAGCTTGATTTGAGTTCCACAGATTATCATATAAATACACTAAATAAAATAAAATGTCACTAAATTAGCTCAGAGATCCAAAGAAGTGTTGGAATTTTCAAGTATTGTAAAAGAAAATTTGAATTTTTGGTAGGTAAAATATGTACAACTGATTATGTTACATGTTAAGAGGCTCTTACAAAATTACAGAGAATTAAGAGAAGCTTTCACTTATTTTATTTGATAAGTAAGCTGATTGGCTGTGGGACCGGTGTGTCCCTTTAAATACAGACAAGAGAAAAACGATAGAATAGCCACAGTATGAGAAATGAGAGGTGAACACAGAACAGTGCGGGCGCAAGTCAGAAGAAAAAGATGCAGTGGCTATAAAACAATGATGTCTTCTCTTCAGTATGTGTATAAAGTAAGACATGTTTTAAAATCAGTGTTTTCTGCTGTTTGCCTTTGGACTGAAACATGTTGAGTGGATTCTCCGTGTGATAACTGTCGCCCACTGGACCAAATGTGCTCTAAGTCACCTCTTCCTCGATCAATCAGCTCAGCTCTCGTCTCCTGAAGTGATGCCATATGGCCTCTCTTCCTCTCTCCTCGCACTCTGTTTCGCTGTCCTAGTAAATTTCTCACCTTCTTGCCTTCCCTCTCCTGTCTCCCTTCTTTGTTCATACGTTACTCAGATACTCTGTCCCGTGCTCGCCTCTTTTCTGTCTCCTTCTTTTGTCTGAACGCACAGATGTACAAGGACTCACACTTCCCAGCTTGCCCTCCTGCCACCAATTTTTCAGGGCCAGACCTCTGCATGAGTGAGAGCTCTGCCAGTGGACATGACATGTCCCCTTTTTCCTCCCTTTGCCTTCTTCCTTCTTCTCCTACGCTTGCCTCCACTACTTGTTTCTCACCTGTCTCAGCCCTGTTTAATGTGATGTGTGGCGATCTATACAGCAGCAGTAGAACCAAAGACATAGAAAAACACCTTTTATCAATGATTATATGTTAGGTTATGATTTTTTGGAAACATATATCTGTGTGGGTTGCTCTCCATGTTTAGGAAAGGATAGCTACTGTGTCAGTGAATCTGTTTTTAAGAATTAAAAATCACAGCAATGGCTGTCACTGCACTACATGTCCCTCCACTTAAGGAAGAAATTTCTCTCAGTGTTGCTTCTGGTTGAAAAGTGGTTGCATCACCTGGATAATTGGACAGTATTTCAGCTTTGTGTATGGTGCGAGGATTTTAAATATTACATCTTTATTGGAGTTTCATAATGTTACAGGTTCTGATTCTGTGCTCAGAATCTGTAACGATGCTGTAATAGGTTTTACCATTTCACAGTGTCTGTGCAGAAAATAAACGTGACTGTTGGTGCCTTTAAAACATCTTCAGATTTATGAAATTATCCAGAAATACTACTTGTTTATTTAAATGATTACATTACGTGATACATGACCTGGGCATGACAAACTAATATGGGGGACTGTGACTGACTGAAAAAAGTCCAAAATGTAATGTTTCAGTATTACTGCTGTCGCTGCTCCCTCCTGCCAGCGTCAGAGGACTAAACAGTTCGACTGACATCCTTATGTTGCTTTCACATCAAACATGAAGTATCATGTTAATGGTGTGTCTTTGTCTTTGTTTTTGTAATTAGGCGCTGTAGAAATGAGCTTGAATTGAACTGCTGAAAGTGCCTTCCATGGACAGCATGCCAGATATCCTGTTTGCTGTCATAAGCAACATATTATGATACCACTATTCTTCTTTCACCTACAGCAGCGTGCAAAGGTCTAGAGCCATTTTCCATTTTGCAGGCTTCCAGGCTTCTTAAAGGACGGTATGGTGTTGGTGTATTGGACCAGTACACCGGTACTGATGGCATTACATCACTAAAACTGCACTGACCCACTAATGATGCAGTTATTAAGTTTAGAGAAAAAAACTGGTCTTTGACTACATTAGTTAACCAAGCAGTCTCAACTCTGACATTAACCACTGTTAACCATCTGACAGTCAGAAGCTTTGCATTACCTTTGCAGCATTTCATCTGACCAATAAGGTCGATCCGAGACAATATCATGTCTTAGCCACCGACGTTTGTTCATGAAAATTGGCGGCTTTTCACCTTTGGCTGTTGCTGCTCTTTGACTTTATAAGTTTCTGAGTTATTATAGAAAAGATAAAAGTGGGAAACACATTGTTGGAAGAATCAGAAATATCAGCTTGTTTACTTTCAATATGTTTTTGGATTTGTGTATAAACTGTTAGATTAAGGACAGAGATGCAGATTAAGAGGCAGACGTGATGAACAGTAACGTAGAGGTTTAGGGTGAGTAGGTGGGAAACAGGTAAAGGAGCAGAAAGCACAGGTTGACTATAAATGTGTTCATTTAAAAACACAAACACAGACTCGTAGTAACTAAGACACGTGGGGGAAAGAAAATCAAACCAAAACTGTATTTAAACATTAAAAACATGACACAAGTCTTGTAAATTTGCATTTACCTTCTTTTTTGTCACATAGTCGCTTTTCAATCCCTCACTCTCGTCCAAACTCGGCTGGCCAGACTGGCTACCTGCTGGATGCCACAAAACCATTAGTGTGGTGTGAGAGGCTCTCATTGCAGCCCTGCACTCCTCTGCTCTGCACTGAACTCTACTTCTGTGCTCTCATTTCATCTCTCTTCTTCTCATCATATACCCTCTTCTGCTGTCATCTTTTTCTCTCACCTTGCTCCACTCTCTTCTTTCCCTTTGCTTTTTCATATTTTCCCCAGCACTGTAGTACCCACGTCGCTCGGGTCTTCACATATTACTTCTGTTATCTCAGACTTGTCTTGATCATAGTTAACACTTTGTTGTAACTAGTCCTGAATCCCGTTCATTCATTCTGTGACAGATCTGTGAGCTTCTTTTACCCTGGTGCAAATAAACATTTTATTCATTATAAATACTTTGTTACAGTTATGTTAGCTAAGTTTAAGTTTTAGGCAAAACTGTCTGCGTCAGATGGGCCACGAGTCAGGGGCTGGCTCTGTGACCCAGTGTTTTGAGTTTATTTTGTATTTTGTATTTTTCTTATGTTAGTTTGCCATAATATAAAGTTCTTGAGGTATTATTTAGTTAGGGTTTTGATTCAACCATGTCACCATGATTTATGAGTCTTTTCCTGTCCTCTATATAGTCTGTCTTGTCCTGTGTTTTACTTTCTGTTATGCCAGTGCTTTAGTCTCTATCTTCCATGTCTCCTCAGGTATTTCATGTCTGCCTGTTCCATGTTCTAATCGTCAAGCTTGTGTTGTCATGTCTACGTTCCCTACTGTTTCCTGTTTTATTGTGAAAGTCCCTGTCCTGTGTGCAGTGTGTCTAGTTTTGCTTCCCCTTGTCACGTTAGGTCTGATTTGTCCCAGCTGTGTTCCCACCTGTTCCCCATCCTCTCATTATCCTTCAGTGGATTTAGGTCCTCTGTCTTCCTCTGGTCAGTGTTTGGTCGCCTGTCTGTCTGGTTACATGGTCCTGTGAGTTTTGGCTTTTCATGGATCAGGTTTTTCCCTCGAGCTCATGTTCTGTTTATCTCATGTTGTAGTTTTTCACGTTCCTGTTCAGGCCATGTTCATGTCAGAGTTTTCATGTTTTAGTTTTAGTTCTCGCCTCCTGTTCGCTTTGCTTTGTTTTTGTGTTCATGTTTTTCGGCCAAATAAACGGCTCACTTTGTGGTTAACCTTAATTCATTTTCTCCCACATCTGCTTAGGGTCCGTTTCGCAAACACACGTATTCATCTCTTATTTTATTAACAACAGCATTGTGATTCTGAGAAAATGAGAAAAAAAATGTCCCACATCTATAATTAAAGGCAATCATCATCATTTCTTGACTTAAAAACTTAGTCTCAAATATCTCACTTCAGTCAAAGGTGATAAGGACTCGCATCTCGTCACCATCACATGTTCAGTTCGTGACTCGACTTTGGCTTCATGCATGAAGGTATTTAGCTTCATAATCACGAGGGAAGTTCCTGCGCTGGGGAGAGAGAAGATGGAAACAAAGTGCCAAATAATCTCAATACCAAATTCATTACCTAAGAAATATTATTGTATTAATGGAGCAATTGTTACAAAATGTTGTTTTCAGGCAATAATAATTTATTCACTGTACCATATTAGACAAATATCTGTCAGCTCACTGATCTATTTGTTCCTGAAGTGTAAAGCACATTAACTGATTGATTTGTCACCACAGCAAATATTTTAGCATACTGCAGGAGGAAAAACATCCATATAATCAATAACATAAATAATGTTCAGTTAACTGTGCATTCAGGCTTTTGTTTATGCCTGTGATAAGAATTATTATCATCTGAAGTCTACCATCTTTATTTAGTACAAATATGTGGGTTTAAAATGTGCAGCCTTGGTTCACACGTTCTTTAACGACTAACAGCTGCAGCACACTGTGCAGAGCCTCTTTAATGGTATGCATTACCTGCATAAGGTTAGCATTATTTTGCACTTACATTTGATCTGATACACAAAGGCTGAGCTGTAGTGAACTACAGTATCATGTATTATGTTTACAGTGAGCAGCATGTCTGTGCAGATTCTCCGTCATGCAGGTCAGTGTAGTCTCTGCGCTTGAAAAGAAGGTGAGTGGACTTCTTTAAGTGTCTTCGTCTTACTTAAAGAAGTCCAGCTGCCTTCTTTTCAAGCTCTTAAGATACAAAGAGCGGCTTTGCACCCTTAGCTGTTCCACACTCACACATAAGCCTGTATCATTGCACTCTGACTGCAGTCATGCTGCTACACCGACTACATGCAGTGGATCCTTGTGTAATCACAGAAGCATCCAGGTTCGTCAGTATGTGCAGTACTGGAGCACAGGCTGTGAAATGATGTGTGATAGTGACATTGCAGACAGTAAGAGATAATGTTAAGTGTTCACCGTGACACAAACTAAATAGAATTTAGATTACAACTCTTGTTTTAATTTTTTTAGGCCCTGGTAATACTAGTCCGTGTACGTGGAGAGGACAGATTAGTCAACATCATTTTAACAAAAGCAAATCCAAATGGATTTAATTTGTTCTTTGCAATAATCTGATTTATGTGTTTACACTGAACAGACCTGGTACGCAGCATATAGGTGTTAAAAAAGAGTTTGTGACTGTCAGAGTGACAAATCTGATTCATATATTAATCTACTGAAACATTTGACACATTATGACAAGAAAAGAAGACATAAAATCTTTTGTGTCATAAACACCATACTGGTCTCCTCAGATCACAGACATTTGAGACTGTTGTTAAATTACAAAGAGGTAAATACGGACCTGAGATGTGCTGCTGCCATCAAATTCAAAATGAACTAATATTTTTATTAAAAAAATGTAATGTGTGTATTTTCAGTGGACAGTACAATGACAAGAACGGATTTAGTCTTTTAATGGTTTGGGATATTTTTTTAATTGAACATTTTAAATGTAAGTAGTTAAGCAGCCCAAAGCAGCAACACGATTTTTATATTTATGAAGCTCTTTCATCAGTTTGTGTTCTTCTGAGAACATCCCAGCTCAGTGTGAGCTGCATGGGTTTATTATATTGTATTCTTTGTTGTGTCTTGTATCTGTCTGTAATTCTGTGTCCTGGTCTCTCACCTGTGCTCCCCCATCACCTTAGCTCATAACACAAAATCAGCATGGGCAGTTTTGCTCGCGAAGCTGGAGCCTCACAGAATCACAGCACGTGTCCATCATGACTTACATCTTCCTCTGAATGTAACGCACATTAAATATTTTAATTTAAAACATTTTAATACTAAAAATAATCATCATGAAACATGAAACTAATTTCTTAAGTTTTGATGTCATTAATTTATTTCTTTTGGGCAATAAATAAATAATTTGCAGAGAAATAGTTGCTTAAGGAATTTGATTATGTTGTTGTAATTGTGTAAACCTGCATCAACTTACAGTTTCTGGTCAAGTGGAAAAGGCTTTTGTAATCCAGTCACAGACTGCCTCCATCTAAAGCTGCTTGGAAAGAACTCAGTTATACAGAAAGTGTAAAGGCCATTTCTCTGAGTCTGTGTCGCTCCTCCCACATTTAGTCTGTTTTTATTGTACTGGAAGGTTTGAAGTTTGACATCATATGCACCAGTTTCACAACAGTATCATAAAATCCTGCCTTTGGGATACATGGTTGCAACTTCAGCGAAACATCTTAGTGTTCTTGGAATATCTCATAAAATGTTGTAAAATGTTGTGTATGTGAGTCTCATTTAACTGCATGAACTCAACTGTATGTGCAGATAATGTGTGTGTGTGTGTGTGTGTGTGTGTGTGTGTGTGTGTGTGTGTGTGTGTGTGTGTGTGTGAGTGACACAAAGAGGAGGGTTGTAAACACGGGTGCCAGATAATCTAAAAATGATAGAAACTCATTCTGTATTTGTGTGACCTCAGAGTGAGTTGGGGTGTAGAGGTCATAGGTCATCTTTTATTTGAACCAAAATCTTGCTGGTCTGGCTTTTGCCTTATCTCGATGTCAGTCTGCATTGATGGCTGTTAGTATTTCTTTGTGTGTGTGTGTCTTCAAGCCCATCTGGCTGAAGTGAGAGGGCATGGGGGCAAACTGTGGATGGCAGCAGGAGCGGAGTGTGTGTCTGAGTGTGTGTCTGAGTGTGTGCATACTCTTGGAAACTGTAAACAAGTATGTGTGTCCACATTTCCATAGAGCTGAAAATATAATGCTGCGTCAGACCCAACTGTCAGCTTTCTGGTGACATTGGGAGGAGAGAGGTGGAGTACGGTGGAGAGTACAAACAGCAAACACGTGCACGCTTTGTTTGGCATGGGATGACCTGCTGCAGACAATTATGTCTCCTCTGCTCTGCCACAATCAAATTACTCGTGGAGGACAAGGCCTCTGGAGAGACCCACCGCTGCGAGGGAAATGAAAACACAAACACACACAGCTCCTCACTTTAATACACACACATTCCACCACGCACACATGCACCTATATTATTTTATAAACGTTATCGCTAACATTTATGTACCAAGACACATTTGAGTAAATGCATTCTAAGAAAACTATTTGCACCAACAAGTAAGTTATAAATGAGGAGATGGATCTCTCAAAACGCCATCATCTCCGTCGTTATGGAAACAAACATGCCATAAACAAATTGTTAATTAAAAAAAGGACAGATGCAAAGAGAAGATGGCATTGAAGGCATATCGGCCACATTTAAATCTGGTGTAACTTCATTTTTCATGGGAGAACTTGGACATTGATTAGTAGGCAATCCTGGAAGAAAATCAAATCTAAAATGTAAATCCCAGCAATGAGTCCCTGCTCAATAAGATCTATATACAGTGTTCAGCAGAACAGTCCTCGATTCCAGCCATGAGTTGACAACGAGACTTGTTTGACGTACAGCAGGATGCCGACTGCTTGCCATCTGTCACAACTTGCGTGATGTGCAAAAGGTACATGAGATCAATTTAACTGTTCCACTTAACAGCACAAAGAAGAATGTTTAAGTACACGATGTAATTGTTTTTAGGAATGAAAATGAACCTGGGACCACCGACTGTGAGTAAGCTATGAAGACAACTTTTGTTTTTCCTTTCAGCTCAGCAGAAAAAGGGTTGAAAATTAAGAGAGTTAAATGTATATACGCTGCACAGAGGATCATGTTGCAAGTAAGGTATACTGCTCTGAGAAGAAAATGAAACTCAACTGGTGTGAGCACCTACAAGGCAGTGTCACAGAGCGTGTCAAAGATGTCTAATGATGTGAAAGAACAGCTTGATTGTTCTTCTTTTTTGGAGAGAGCAGATGCTACATGGGTTTTCTATAAAACACCACAATCGTCTTTTTCCTTCCTGATGCCCACACACAGTCATGATTGGTGCCACTGGCTGCAAAGTGTAAGGAGACATTATAAATGGACATTTATGATGCACGTGTTTGTTTGCAGTTCTAAATTAAGCCACCGACACTCAGCCACAGTGGGGCACAGCCACAGGACTATGGTTATATGTGTCATCAACAAAACAGCAGAAAAATAGAATCAGCTTTTTACCCTGCAAATGAAAATGTTGATATTTGCATGAATCCGGATGTTCAAATAAACCAACTGTCAGGAGGAAAGAGAAGACTTGAAATAATCTTAGTCATGGCCTGTAGACTTTAGGTGCTGTGAAAGGCCAGAGTGCCACAGAGGGAATATGACCAAACTAATTTACCCTTATAGAAAATAAAGAAGAGTAAACAGTGAAGTGGGGAAAGAGAGGGTAACCGATCCATGGGTAAAAGAGAGCTTTGCAACATTGTCACCACTCAAAAAATGTTTAATAAAATTATGTAGTGGGTTTTCAATGCAGACAAACCCACCCCTCTTCATCCACTACAATCGTAGCTGGTATTACTATGACTGTGAACAGTGTTGGTTGTGATCACGTTACATCTTAGGAGTGCAGTAACGTAGCATGTTATAGCACTAAATTTAGTAAGCTGCACGCTGGTTGGATAGAAAGAAAGAAATCAAACAAACATGTCTTTTTCTTCCTGCACATTTGCAGCACAGTTGGCTGATTTCACTTCAGGAAGAGGAAAATGGTGGAGCAGTTTACAGCAGAGATATGGACAATACTTTATTTTCAACTGCCTCCAGGACAGAAACAACCCCATTATACTGCTAACACACCATCGGCTCTTTGCAGTCATCTGCACAGTCAGCACGCCAAGAACCCAGAGCGATGTTAAACCTGAGTGCATGCAAACCCCAGCCCGGCAGTGAAACCCTAAACTTCTACAGGTAACAAAGGCAGAGATGAGCAGTCGGACGTGAAGCTTCCAGTCACCATGGAGATAACTTTATATTCAGACTAGTTTTTAGCCTTTGTGTTGTCAGCTTAGTGTTCATATGTAGAAACTGAAAGAAAGATAATTTGTGTGTTCTCATTAGATCAGGGATTTGTGTTGGTGTGTGAAGCTGTGGTTTCAGGTTCAGGTCATTTTATGGAGTAACAAGAAGGTAATATAATGAGTGTAGTGTAACTAACTGCTTTCTCATGTGAGTAAATAAATAACATAATGAGTTGCTTTTGCATTACTTGTAAGAAAGGTAATGAGTGATGTGTAATTCATTACTTTTCTCTAATAACAACCCCAAAACTGACTGTGAATTATACTGAGTACTACATTCAATTCAATTCAATTCAATTCAATTTTATTTATATAGCGCCAAATCACAACAAAAGTCGCCTCAAGGCGCTTTATATTGTACAGTAGATCGCACAATAATAAATACAGAGAAAAACCCAACAATCATATGACCCCCTATGAGCAAGCACTTTGGCAACAGTGGGAAGGAAAAACTCCCTTTTAACAGGAAGAAACCTCCGGCAGAACCAGGCTCAGGGAGGGGCGGGGCCATCTGCTGTGATTGGTTGGGGTGAAAGAAGGAAAACAGGATGAAAGACATGCTGTGGAAGAGAGACAGAGATTAATAACAGATATGATTCGATGCAGAGAGGTCTATTAGCACATAGTGAGTGAGAAAGGTGACTGGAAAGGAAAAACTCAATGCATCATGGGAATCCCCGGCAGCCTACGTCTATTGCAGCATAACTAAGGGAGGATTCAGGGTCACCTGGTCCAGCCCTAACTATATGCTTTAGCAAAAAGGAAAGTTTGAAGCCTAATCTCGAAAGTAGAGATAGTGTCTGTCTCCCGAATCCAAACTGGAAGCTGGTTCCACAGAAGAGGGGCCTGAAAACTGAAGGCTCTGCCTCCCATTCTACTTTTAAATACTCTAGGAACAACAAGTAAGCCTGCAGTGTGAGAGCGAAGTGCTCTAATAGGGTGATATGGTACTACAAGGTCATTAAGATAAGATGGGGCCTGATTATTTAAGACCTTGTATGTGAGGAGCAGGATTTTGAATTCAATTCTGGATTTAACAGGAAGCCAATGAAGGGAAGCCAAAACAGGAGAAATCTGCTCTCTCTTTCTAGTCCCTGTCAGGACTCTTGCTGCAGCATTTTGGATCAGCTGAAGGCTTTTCAGGGAGTTTTTAGGACATCCTGATAATAAAGAATTACAGTAGTCCAGCCTGGAAGTAATGAAGGCATGAACTAGTTTTTCAGCATCACTCTGAGACAGGATATTTCTAACTTTAGAGATGTTGCGCAAATGGAAGAAAGCAGTCTTACATATTTGTTTAATATGTGCATTGAAGGACATGTCCTGGTCAAAAATGACTCCAAGGTTCCTCACAGCATTACTGGAGGCCAAGGTAATGCCATCCAGAGTGAGAATCTGCTTAGATACCATATTTCTAAGATTTTCAGGGCCGAGTACAATAACCTCAGTTTTATCTGAATTAAGAAGCAGAAAGTTAGCGGCCATCCAGGTCTTTATGTCTTTAAGACATTCCTGCAGTTTAACTAATTGGTCTGTGATACCTGGCTTCATGGATAGATAGAGCTGCGTATCATCTGCATAGCAGTGAAAATTTATGCTATGTCTTCTAATGATGCTGCCTAAGGGAAGCATGTATAATGTAAACAGAATTGGTCCTAGCACTGAACCCTGTGGAACACCATAATTGACCTCAGTGTGTGAAGAGGACTCTCCATTTACATGTACAAATTGGAGTCTATTAGATAGATATGATACAAACCACTGCAGTGCAGTACCTGTAATACCTACAGCATGTTCTAATCGCTCTAATAGGATATTATGGTCAACAGTATCGAACGCAGCACTGAGGTCTAGCAGGACAAGCACAGAGATGAGTCCACTGTCAGAGGCCATAAGAAGATCATTTGTAACCTTCACTAAAGCTGTTTCTGTGCTGTGATGAGCTCTGAAACCTGACTGAAACTCTTCAAATAAGTCATTCCTCTGCAGATGATCTGTTAGCTGTTTGACAACTACTCTTTCAAGGATGTTTGATATGAAAGGAAGGTTGGAGATTGGCCTATAATTAGCTAAGACAGCTGGGTCTAGAGATGCTTTTTAAGTAAAGGTTTAACTACAGCCACCTTTAAGGCCTGTGGTACATAGCTGATTATTAGAGATAGGTTGATCATATTTAAGATTGAAGAATTAATTAATGGCAGGACTTCTTTGAGCAGTTTTGTAGGAATGGGGTCTAAAAGACACGTTGATGGTTTGGAGGAAGTAATTATTGAAGTTAACTCAGAAAGATCAATTGGAGAAAAAGAGTCTAACTTAACATCGATGGTATTAAAAGTAGCTGTAGATAATATTACATCTGTGGGATGATTATTGGTAATTTTTTCTCTAATGATAAAAATTTTATTTGTGAAGAAGTTCATGAAGTCATTACTAGTTAACGTTAAAGGGATTGTTGGCTCAGTAGAGCTCTGACTGTTTGGCAGCCTGGCTACAGTGCTGAAGAGAAACCTGGGGTTGTTCTTATTTTCTTCAATCAGTGACGAATAGTAAGATGTTCTGGCTTTGCGGAGGGCTTTCTTATAAAGCAGCAAACTATTTCTCCAGGCTAAATGATGATCCTCTAAATTTGTGACACGCCATTTCCTCTCCAGCTTACGAGTTATCTGCTTTAGGCTACGTGTTTGAGAATTATACCACGGAGTCAGGTACTTCTGATTTGAGACCTTAGTTTTCACAGGAGCTACAGTATCCAGAGTCGTACGTAGTGAGGAGGTAAAATTATTAACAAGATAATCGACCTCTGTTGGAGTAGCGTTCAGATAGCTGCTCTGCTCTGTGTTGGTACAGGGCATTGAAGATGATAACAGTGGGTGGATTATATTCTTAAACTTAGTTACAGCACTTTCAGAAAGACATCTACTTTGATAAAGTCTACTCTCCACTGCTGTGTAATCAATTATTGTAAATGTAAATGTTATCAGGAAATGATCAGACAGCAGAGGGTTTTCAGGAAACACTGTTAAATGTCCAGTTTCTATGCCATATGTTAAAACAAGATCTAGAGTGTGATTAAAGTGGTGGGTGGGTTCTTTTACATTTTGAGAGAAGCCAATTGAGTCTGATAACAGATTAAATCCCATGTTGAGGCTGTCATTTTTAGCATCTACATGGATGTTAAAATCACCCACAATAATTATTTTATCTGAGCTGAGCACTAAATCAGATAAAAAGTCTGAGAAATCAGAGAGAAACTCTGTGTAAGGCCCAGGTGGACGATAGATGATAACAAGTAAGACTGGTTTCTGAGTTTTACAGCTGGGGTGGACGAGGCTAAGCATCAGGCTTTCAAATGAATTAAAAGTCTGTCTTGGTCTTTCGTTAATTAATAGGCTGGTGTGAAAAATTGCTGCTCAGATACTATATGTTGTAAATACTAATGTCACAAAACTGTAGTTGTAGTATTTATACTTCTGATTGATACTTTCTTTGATGAAAACAAACAAAGCTCCTTTACGAGGTAAAGGGTAAACTCCCTTTAGTTTCCCAAAGATTTCGGTAAACTCTTTGGGAATCTAACATTTATTCACTTGGCCTGCTCACTTTTTCTCAGAGCTCCATGATCAGATTCAACCTTGTCTCGTGGCCTTCTGCTGATTATAGGCCCAACAGATGGTTGGCTTAGCATAGACTGCAGATATAGAGGAGGTTGATGCCCAGTAAAATCAGTCACAAAGAAGCAACAAAAACCTCTGTGTGATTTCTTTGGTCGCCAGCAGAATGTGGTGGTCTCCTGTGTCTTGCATGAAATATGGCCTCTGGGTGTAACTTTTACTTTGAAGGCAAAAGAAATTTCCATTTCCAGTTTGTAGTTGGCTCGGATTTGCAAGCAAGTTGGCATCTTCTGTGCAACTGAGAGCAACCAAAGAAACTGCCGGGATGTTTTCCGAGGAGCACTATATACCCATTTGCGGTATCTCCACTCATGAAATACGCATGCTGTGGTTACCAGAGGTTCACTGACCGGTTCAAAGGCCTGTGCGGCTCAAGCCTAAACTAAGCAGTTGCACATGCCAACCTGCGATCACTTGTTGCCTTTTTATTAAATGTGGGGAGTGAATGAGAAACAGAGAGAAAGAAGAACAAAGGAAGTGTGTCGAGAAACAAAAGACTGCTTCATGTTTTATCTGCCACAACATTTGCCAATGTAGAATTTGGAAAGAAGATGTAGAAGAAAAGAAATGCCACTGAAATGGGTCTGAAAAGAAGGAGACAGTGAGACAGATGCACAGAACAGAAGAAAGTTAAAGAAAAGATGTGTAAAGAGGGAATACAAGGAGAATCAAGTGTTGGAAAAACAAACGATGAACGGAGGACATGACTTCGGATAAAAAAGAACAGTGAAAGCAGGAAGAACAGGAGGAAGGAGGGATCAGGAAGAAGACACAAGATGATGTTGATGTGTGCTTGTTATTCCAGCACTAATTTTCCCCCTGGAGCTCATTAGAGTCTGGAGAGAAACAAACCACAAAACCTTAAAAACCAACAGAGTGGGGAGAGAAAGAGAGACAGAGTGGGGTGAGAGAGAGTGTATGATCATAAAAAAGCAGTAAATGGAAAAGGAGGAATGAGAGTGAAGGACCAGGGGAGACAGAAAGGAGGACAGAGGTAGTGGAGAAGAAGACAAAAGTAGAATTAGGGATTTAGTGTGTGTTTAAGGTGACTCGCTGAAAAGATCCAGAGGTCCAAAACACACACACATGCACACGGACACACACATGCACACACACGCACACACAGTTAAAAGCAACTTTTTGAAAAACTCTGTTATATTTAGAGCATCTTTTCAGTTAAATAAGTTGCCTTATGCAATTAGAGAATTGGCTTCTATTCATAATTTTAAAAATCACTTAAAAGCCTATTTAGGCAGCTTCTAATTTATTGTAAATATTGTAAGAGGGTAATGTCATTTGTAATGGAAATTTGTGTATTTTGTCTTAGTGTTATTGATATTTACATGCTTATATTTTCACAATTGTAAAACCTTACTGTGGATGTAAGAGCCAAATTATGCAGATATTTTGCATCCACTTTATTGTGTAATATTTTATTTGATTGTATTTGATGGTTTGGGCCCCAGGAAGACTAGCAACCACTGTCGTGGAAGCTAATGGGATTCCTTATAAATAAACAAATAAACAAACATGCACGTGCACACGGTCATATACAGTGAACACAGCCCACCAATAGACATGTGAGCACATCAGGGATCAGCGAGTTTCTGCTTGTTTTCATGTTTTTCCAGATTGAACAAAATAAAGTATGAGGACAGGCTTAAAGTAGGTTTAAGAAAAATAAAAGTACCATTTAGTTTTATTGATTTCTTCAGAGCAAATAAATAAGAAAACAGTAGATAAATTGATTTGATTGATTCATAAATCAAATATTGTCATAGTCTAAATATTCACATGTAATTTACAGTCAAATAATAATAATAATAAAAGTACCTTTTAGCTATAGTTTATTTTATATAAGTAGTAGTCTCAGCTTTTTAGCCACAACTTGGTTTGACCCAAAACAAAAACAAGAAGCATGTTTTCATCAGAAGAGCAGAATGGCAGCCTCAGATTTCCACACAATCACTAGTAAGTTTCATTTAGAATATTTTTTTCATTACATAACACTGAAGTACGGAAATACAGATACTGTAGTCATCAACCAGATTAAGTTTTCAGTATTAGTATTACCATTATTATCATCTTAAAACCAGGAGAATAGAAACAGTGGCTTAGATTTCATTATATTTATATATCCATTTGTATCTCATCATATATATATGTATGTATATATATATATAGTTTTGTAAAGTTGAAGATTGTTTCATTGTCCACAGTCCACATTGAAGAAAAGCAGGGAAGGATCCGTGCTAGGAGGCAAATGAGTACAGCAGCAGATAAAGTACAGACAAGAGGAAGGGAGGATGGAGGGGATAACAGAGGTGTACAAAAAGGAAGCCAAATCTGCACTTGTGGGTAAACAGCATAGTTAAAGAGAGAAAAAGGATCCTATATGGGGATACAATATCTAAAAAATGGCAGCAGTGATGGGGAGGAAGCAGACTGTGCGGGTGAAAGGACAGGTGCACAGAATGGAGCCTGATTCAGAGTTGTGATTAAAACACTGAAGGAACAAAGTAAAGTATTACTTTCTGTTTGACTATCAGTGTTCGGTTCATTAGATATAGACACCAGAGATTGATGGAGAAGTATTGAGTACCCGACTAGAGAGTGGATACGGTTTATTAAATTGAACTGTTCTGTCATCTCCTCCTGTCTTCTACTGACTTTTGTTCTCCCCAGTTACACTTTGTATACAAGTTTAATGACTACCTACTAATGGACCACGAGTCTTAGTGGGTGGGGTGGCGTGGGGGCACTTGGATGAGTGTAGATTGGTTTTGCCAGCAAAAAACTTCAGTTTACTGTAGGAAAATGTCGTTGCCCAAACACACACAGCAAAGTATTTAACCCATGTTTTCCTAACCTTGACCCTACTGCTACGAGTGCTGAACCATAACCATTACAAAGCTGAATCCTGCTACGTGCTAAATAATGAAGAGGAGAAACAGATGTGTGTTTAAAGAATAAATGGTACATTTATCATGATTATAATAATAAATAAAAGGATAGCCCCTGATTCTGTGATCAGACTTTACTGTTTACACTCTAAAAATTATAATTTGGCGTCGGGGGAAGAGGCTGATCCAAAATCAGTGGCGTTTATGTCGAGCATGAGAAAAACACAAACACACATATGGGCACAGTAAACTGGGGTTAGCAAGGAATAGTTGCTCAAGTAATACTGGTCAAAGCTTATGCTGATGGCGATCGATGAAGAAATGATGGGATTGGTGACTGTGGGGACGGGAAGGAGGGTTACACCTGGGCTTCAGAACACTCTGGACCATATCAGTGATCGATTGCGTCTGTCAGCAGAGAATAGAAAAGGTTTTGGCTGTCCAAAGCTGCAGTCAAGCCACAGAGGAAACAGAGGGAGGAGAAGGATGCATGAAAGGATGGATGAAAAGAGGAAGCAAAGTGAAGAAGCTGACCGTGCACTCTCACGTGCCGGCTCTGTAACTCTCTCACATCACACCACGCTCATATCTGTCTAACATCTCATCCTTCCCCTGCAGCGTCCCAGACACAAGTCTGTTGTCTCGTTTCCCTCCCATCTTAACCATGTCCATCTTCCTTTTGCTTTCCAGCTTGCACCAGCTCGCCCTCCTTTGTTTCCATCCTTGCACCTCCTCCTCCTCTTCCTCTCTACATGGGGAACACCAGGAAGCCTGAGAAGGTGGAGTATTTCCATCCTCCCATTAGGTTTCCTCTCTCCAATTTGAGGTAGGCCCGGTCTCCCTTCTCCATCTGGATCAGAACACCATTGCTGGCTGCCTCGCGCGTCACGTCCTGGTCCCCGGCAAATGCCGAAATCACTGGCCAACCGTTGTGCATCAGGCTCACCTGGATGAAAAGGACAGACGGCGTATAAAATGAAAAGCGGGGAAAAGAGACAAACAGTCCTCAAGTTGCTCACAGAAGCAGGAACATATGGCATGGCAGATTTCCAAAACACTCAGTACAATAATGATGCTTCCATGTGGATTAACAGCATCGTATTTCTGGACTTTTTAGTTGCCATATTTTAAAGACGAAATGCATGCAATGATTTCATTTGAAGCTTTGTGCTCTGCACATTATCCACTTAGAAAGACTTAACAGAGATATGCGCACAAACACTCACACAGTGTCCGACCCAACAAATGTTTCAGTGGGGAATAACATCTTCTTCTTCTTACAGAGAGACGAAGCTGTGAGCGATGTGTCCCCTCCCTCACCAGGCCGGGCAGTGTTCAAACCTGACAACGGCTTTCATCGCTTCGCTTCTGAGCTACAGCAGAAAAACAAGCGCTCCCTAGATATATTTTTCCCCCTTACGCTTCACTTAAACAAAATCATTGATTCATTCTACCTCTGGTACCTGCAAACGTCTGTTTATGCAGGATCACGCTTTATAAACCCTGTGAGATTACAGACCGTCCTGTGAGAAGTCTCACTGCAACCTGATAAGAGAAGCAACACAATGTTTCTGTTGTACTGCCTTTCTTCAGGTTCTTGTACGAGTCTTGTTTTTTACAACACTGAGGGTGGCTGATGTGAGTTTGTTGTGTCATGCTCCTATTTTAAAATACAATCATAAGATGTTTAAATGTGCCTAAAACTAATTATTTTCTGCAGGAATCACTGACGTGAAAAATAGATTTTAAAAAGTATTTATTAATGAGAATAATGACTGCTGCTGATAGCTCGGTCTCTAGCTTACACCAGGCAGTATACATGCGAGACGCTTTCACCATGCTGTGTGCAGTGAAGCTCCTCACCGGGTGAAACTGTCAGCCTGGAGTTTGACTGTTTCAAAAAAGGAGAAACTGAAGCTGCAGGAAATGTGTTGGGTTTTTTGGTCACACCAACACAACTTGATTTTCCCCTCTCTCCCAAAATGAAATTCAACTTAAAAGTTTGCTTTTTTGACCTTTTCTGATCTGATGGAGACCCAGAGTACACTGCAGAGGCAGACGTGCAGGCTAGTTAATAATCTAGGAATCTATTGGAGGCTGGAAATGTCAAAGAATGACCTTGAAAGGGCAATCAGCCATCGATATCTCATTTTTCTCCAAGTAAAAACTTTATGGTCATACCTAATACACGAATCAGTAAATGTAACAGAATATATTGTATTTGAAACTGGTGGACAACTTCTTGGATGGGTAGATGGATTAAAAGATGGATTGGGCGCTCTTAAAACTCCCAACATATATTGTCATTTGCCTCCTGGTGCACAGAAACAACATGCTGGCTGTTTGTTTCTGTCCAGGTCACTCTGGTGTAGTGTTTTCATTTTCAACAAGCTGACTGCAGTTACGTTAACTGTGCACATGATCTTTACAGTATGGACATCAGGGAGAAAAACTGTTTTCAGATACAGATTTACACCTGAGCGCTAAACATGTCAAAATATTTCTGTTTGCTCTCGAGGTAAAAAACTGTAAAACTGTCACCAACTGATGGAACACAGTCATAAACATCCCATAATTATACACTTATCCAAGTCATTCTGCCTGATGGTCAGGAGAGTGTGTGTGTGTGTGTGTGTGTGTGTGTGTGTGTGTGTGTGTGTGTGGGCAGGAGATGGAGAGCCTGTCAGAGTCAAGGGCTCTCTTGGCCCAGCACTCCTCTTAATAGCAAACTGAACATGGCGACTCAGACTGTATCTGCATGTGTGGGTGCGCGTGTGCAGCTTTGAACAGTCAGCTTGTGAATCTGATGGAAAACACTCAGACTATACTGAAATAATTTTTTTAATTGTTACAAAGGAAACGCGGCACAGGTCACGGACAAATTTACATTTCACTATCGGCTGAAAACGCAGTCGCTGAGTTTAACACAGGAAGCCGTTTGGTTCTGTTTATGTGAGACTGCAGCACTCACCAACAGTTTATCTCCTTTCATTCCCCCGTACCATCGGGCCAATAAGCTCGGCCTTTATTACACCAGATAAATGTGAATTATTTGCTTTTACATTTAAAATGAAATATTAGCAGAAAGACAGATTTGTTGCCACGCGTAAAATATCACTCGTAACCACTCGCTAAAATAATCGTAGATCTCAGGCTAATATATGTGAGACATTGGGCAGATTTCAATTTCATAAAATTAAAATTTCATCAGTAAAGCTGAAATTAAATTCACTGCTGACACCAAACGTTTTTTTCCATCTCTGACTGTGCTGTACATCACAGTAACAGGGTTACTAACAGGGTCATGTGTTGCTTCTCCCAAAGTCAAAAACCAACAGACTTAAAAACTCCTTTGTCCCACAGGCCATCAGACTGTTTAACTCCTCACTGGAGGGGAGAGGGAGGGGAAACAGGGGGACAAGGGAGGGCGGGAACAACTGAGCTGTAGGTGCTTTTTTACACTGTGCAATATTTTTGTTTTTTTGTTTGTTTTTTGTTTTTTTCTTATATTCCACTGTGCAATAATCACTGTGCAATATACTCACTCAAATGAGCAATCCTATTTATCCATATTGTATATTCTGTATCTATATATGTGTATATGTGTATATATGGTGTATTTATGCTCATATCCTTACTCTCATTCCCCTTATTGTATCTGTAACATGCAACTTCTTTCAGTGCTTTGCTACTGGAAACTGAATTTCCCGGAGGAACCCACCCGAGGGATTAATAAAGTTTCATCTAATCTAATCTAATCTATGTTAGGGTCATGTTAGGATTAGGTTTGGGTTATGTTAGGGTCATGTTAGGGTTATGTGAGGGTCATGTTAGGGTCATGTTAGGGTTAGCTAAGTAGCTGAAGAAACGTGTTGCTGTCACTTCACCTGGGCTGTCCCCATCACTGTGTGTGTCCCACAGAGCAGAGAGGCTGAAGCTCAATAATAAAGTATATCACAGCATCGTTCTGACTGTCGTTATCAACCTTTGGAGAAAAAAATCAGGGTTTACGTGTAATCAATTATATTCATATATGGACGCAGTTTGGAGACATCCAGTTTGTTGCAGCTGTGAAATCTTTGCACTGTTGAAGCTGTGTGTCTGCTGTCCACTGATGAAGCTGTGATCACTGTTTGCACTATTAAGGAATACTTAAAGAAGTGCTAACAATGTGTCCCAAGTTAGTCACAGACTTATTCTGATGAGGATTGGGCTGATAAGGTTACACTGACGGCATCACTACAGCAGCTGCTTTACTAAAAGAATCAAACACACTGAACAGCTCCAGATAGAAGGAATCCTGGATTTTTGAGTGTTTTATAGCAACATTTACCTTTTTAACATAGAATATATAAGAAAAGTGACCAACATTTACTGAAAATGCTACATTTGCCCTTTCATCTACACGGTTGGTAACAGAATCTAAACACAACACAATATCAAATATGATTGTCATCATTATTATATTAGAGGACAGCGGTTATGTTTGGGTTAGGTTTGCGTCATGTTAGAGTTAGGGTTTGGGTCATGTTTGGGGTAGGTCAGGGTTAGGTTAGGGTTAAGGGGGAGACTAACCAGAGGAAAGCGATGGAGGTGTGTCGGTATGAGAGGAGAGTGTGTTCTATGTGGCCGTCTAACCTCAACTTTGAACATCCAGTAAAGTTTCAAACAGCAGTCAGAATATTAAATCACTTCAGCATCTTTGCATTAATTGAGCTAAAAAGATATCTGGAAGTTATAAACAGACATGGTAGTTTAAGTGCACTCAGCAATTTTTAATTGTTATTAACACACCTAAAGTATTAAACTAAATTGAAGGTTATAGGAAACTATATTTGATGAGTGATGGTCTTAATCAAGCTAAACCTTCTCATCAGATTAAAAGCACCGACTTCTTTCCAGTGATGAAGGACTGAATGGTGGGGTAGACAGCAAAGACATTTTAGTGAGCAAAATATTAAATATAAAGTCTGTAAAACAAAACTTTTTCTCAGAGGTGATCAGGTGTAAAATCCTCCCTTAGTTATGCTGCAATAGACGTAGGCTGCCGGGGATTCCCATGATGCATTGAGTTTTTCCTTTCCAGTCACCTTTCTCACTCACTATGTGCTAACAGACCTCTCTGCATCGAATCATATCTGTTATTAATCTCTGTCTCTCTTCCACAGCATGTCTTTATCCTGTCTTCCTTCTCTCACCCCAACCAGTCGCAGCAGATGGCCCCGCCCCTCCTGAGCCTGATTCTGCCGGAGGTTTCTTCCTGTTAAAAGGGAGTTTTTCCTTCCCACTGTCGCCAAAGTGCTTGCTCATAGGGGGTCATATGATTGTTGGGTTTTTCTCTGTATTTATTATTGTGCTATCTACTGTACAATATAAAGCGCCTTGAGGCGACTTTTGTTGTGATTTGGCGCTATATAAATAAAATTGAATTGAATTGAATTGAATTAAAACAGCAACAGATCAAACTTTGACAAATGTATCCCTAACCGTGGTTGATGGCCTTCTGAGATTCATTCACAGAATAGAAACTCTAACTGTATCTCATGGATGGCATCCATTCATCTGAGACGCTGCCTCAATGTAGTGCTTACATTTAAAGAACATCATGTACACAACAAAAATATCTCTATGAACAGCTAATACCCGGACTGATGAGGCAATTTTAATCTATACGCCGGGGATGCACAATCTAGACATTTTTGCTGATAACCAGTGATTTCCTTTGACAATTCATCTGATGACACTGTCACAGACACCTGCAGTACTACTGTATGTGTCTAACTGGAGGTGAAGTTTCACATTTCTATTGCAACTCCAAACCGTGAAAAAGAAAAATGCTGCATTAGTGCGTGCATTGATTGATTGTAATCATTACTCTGTTTCCAAGAGTCTTCAATCCCTGAAGAAAGATGAGCCTGGATTGCTTCAACACAAATATGCTAATATCAACACTGGATCCCATCCTGCTATGCAAGCTTCATCAATATCTGCATCAACTGATCCTTGAGTGATAATGTCCTAAGGAAACAAGTACAGAAGCAGAGAAATCTAATGCACCTCTAAGTCGGACACATTACTCTTCGTTGATGCTTGATGAATGTATGAACTTGTATTTTATGTACGAACTCTTTCTTGTTTCAAATAAAAAACATCAAGTACTTCCTCCACCTCGTCGAATATCAAGCTGGGCCCAGTATACTTAGAATACAGATGAGGATCACAAAGCTAAAGAGGACATTTTATGTGGAGAGATGCATCCGGAGACTCCGGGTTAGCCTTATTAACCTTCATATCGTAATATAAAATAATCATTAGAAGGGGAGAGACAGGAGAAGCAGAAGAAAACCAGGCAAAGATATCAGGATGGGAACACATACAGATGAAAAACAGATGAAGAGTAGGCCATTAAACACAGGAACAGACAGAAAGACAGCAGAGACGGAGGGGGGACATGGTTCATGCCCAGTGTGCGTGTAATGAAAAGAAAGAAAAAGCCAGCATCACTACATCACTCCGTTACCCTCAGATAAACACAAGAGCACACACAACTACCCAGCCATTCAACCAAGTCACTCCTGGGGACACCTACAAACCAAGCCTCCATCCCTCCAGTCCCACACGGTTCCCCACATATACATGAAACACACACGTGCTCTCTCTTACTGTCAAAATGTGTTCCCCTGCTGTCCCTGCAGACCTGCAAAATTCAAACATGGGCAGGCTTTTCTATCAGTTAGAATCGGGGGGGGGGGGGCTGCACGTACTCTGTTAAAACACAATGATAGGACAATGAGGGGACAGTGCCAAGTGGGGCTCCAACATGTGAGAGACAAGAGCAGCTAACAAATCATTTGATAGCTTGATGATAATTTTAATTCAGACTGTAACACATGAGGTCTATGAACAAAAGACATATGAATAAAGTCATGTTTTCAGATTTGGATGTGTTTCTGTGTTTCTGACAGGGTCAGTGATGTATGGCTCTAATAAAGCTGTGACAGTGGCTTTGGAAAGATGAGATTGTGGTCAGCACACACACACACACACACACACACACACACACACACACCTGTACAAATAAAAAAACACATTGGCTGTGCTTGTGTGTGGCCATCTACCCACCCCACCCACACACACACTTTCAGCTACACCTACACCCATTCAATTAGCAACCATAAATATAAAAGCATGATAATAGGGCTTCGCGTCATGTCAGGCCGCGATCGATCTGCATTCATTAATGCATAAGCACCAATTAACTGGCTGAGTAATGGAAAGGAGAGACAGAATAACGAAGGAGAGTGAGGAGAACGAGGAAGCGCAGAGAAAGGAAAGAGAGACGGCTGCACTGGCAGGAGGATGTTGGAGAGGGCCGAGAGAGAGCGAAGACAGAATCTGTCGTTCTCTATGTAAATAGAATTTGTCTGACGTCTCAGTGCTGCACTTAATGTTTAACGACACGATGACATCCTGTTATTGCATCATCAATTCCTGTCCGGTTGTCTGTCTTGACATGACAATGATACTCTTCTGGTTGTCCCCCACCCTCTTTCTCTCTTTCTCTGCACCCTTTTCATCTTTCTTGTTTTCAACACGCTTCCTTTTCTCTCATCGGTACATCTTTTTCTTTCCCTTCTTTTTCCCCACTGGATCTTTCACATTTTCATTTTCATCCATACATTACAGAGACAGAGACAGAGTGATGATACATAAGCTACATAATGGTGCATCTGTCTGAGGACTGTGACACCCCCGTCTTTAAAACAGCAAGTCTCCAAAGTTTTCTAAAGTTACTACAGGGTCATTGTGAAGATGGCTAAAGATAACAAAAACAAAAGAAGCCACAATATTCTGTATGCACTCTAAGTCGAAGTGCATGCAAGTGCCTCTCAAATCATTTAGTGATAATATTGTTTGAGAAACGTTGAAAATATTAATTGGCCCACTCCTATTAGTTAGCATCCACCCATTCATTTCCCTACACAGCAGCATAAGCAGAGAAGCTTAGACCTCCCCATCCACCTCCTCCAAGCCGAGCGATGTCATCTCTGTCAAACTAGAGGAATATATAGAAAACAGGAGAAAGGCACAGAGCAAAAGAATTTGGTCTGAGTGCAGAAGAGGATCTACGATGAAGATGGGATTCAAACCGATGCCTGCAAAGCACAACGGATTAGTAGTCCATCGCCTTAACCACTCAGCCACCTCATCAGACAGCTTCTGTCCTTCGAGCCTGGTTCTGCTGGAAGTTTTTTCCTGCTAAAAGGGAGTTTTTCTTTGCCACTTACACCAAGTGTTCGCTCATAAGGGGTCATCAGACTGTTGGGCCTTTTCTCTATGATTGTAGCATCTTTATCCTTTAATAATGAAAATGAAACACCTTCAGCTGATTGCTGTGATTTGGCTCTGTGTAAATAAAACAGAATTGAAATGAAATCGAATTTAAATCAAATGTAAATGTAAACGGGTAGTCTGCCCCACCCACTGTCAGGATAATGGAATAATCCTGAAAGGCTCTGTTTTCTCTGTGAAAGGAACATCAGTGACGTTTTTAACCAGTGAAGGATGTTAACACGTTAGCACATTAGTCATGACAAATGACCAGCATGAAAACAACAGCAGTTCCTGGTATAACACAACATTAACAGAAGGACTAGTGATAACAGCCACAATAGGAATATTCATAGATAATTACAGCAGTACCACTTCTTAATGGATGAACAGTAAATCTGAGGTTTCTGGCTAAACTCAGTAAATTGATCATTTCCACTATCATGCTTTGCATTTTGGGGGAGAAAGCATTCACTGTTTCACAAGCTGAATCATTATGTGAATGTGGAGCATGTTTGCTGTTATTTAGGTCATCTCTGTGTGTTTATTTTGTGCTATGGACCATCTTCTCTATTTTCAGATTTTCTGCTTTTGTTGATGCACCTTTTCATTAGATTTTGAGGAAACAGTAGCTGCTTTCTCGAATACAATACGGAAAAAGAATCTCAAAGTGGCTGATGGCTGTGTTTTGTAATCATTTAAAAAAGGCATTTTTTACCATTCCAGATGAAATATGTACATAAAAGGAACTCAGAGACAAAGCTGTGTGTGCAGAACGACTGTATGCTGCTAATTTGAAGTTACGATTGCAAACCAAGCTACAACTGTGCACCCAGTATAACCAGAGCATTATTGTTCCCAACGCGTGACATACGATTTGTCACAGTCGTCGGTATGTTATGAGAATGTGTTGGTATAACAGTCATATATTAGAAAAAGCACAGAAAAAGTTATTGTGTAGTTATTGTTCACTCGGATAACAAATAATACACAAATTATTCTGAAGCACTCTAACACAAAAAACCAGAATTGGCCTCTCCAGTCTTCAGATGTATTAACTCAGTGATCACTGCTGCTTCTTCTCCTTTGCCAGCTGTCTGACTGTCACTGTCCTTAATTTCTGCTTCAGTACATCTGATTGTTTTCGTTTGATAGCAGGAAGCCTCATTAGGAATGAATTTCCAGATGCCTGAAAACAGGCACAGAAGAAATGATTCACTGACCAAAGCAGGTACAGAACGTTTGAAAGAAAGCACACAAACTCTGTGGTCACAAAGTTTAACTAAAGAACTATTTGACCCTATTTCAGCATTACTTAATTACGTTTACATCTTAACATGAAGTCTTTTTGATCCTATTTTCTGTATTAAAGGGTCAAAATAAGGAAACTAGCAGCTGTTATACCAAATTTTGTCACAGCTGACTAACAATGTTTTTCACCTCAGTCTCATGCTAAGCAGGTATGAGGGTGTTCGGTAACGCGTCTCTGGGGTCATCTCCTGGCAGTTCAAACTTTTAATACCCAGAGAAAACCAAAATGTGTAATCTGTTGTTGTCTTCTACCACACTAACTTTATTTGTCCTGTCACACTGAACAGTGGGACCGTTTGGCCTGGCGCATGTGTTTCATTGAGCTTGAAGTAAAAAGCTCCAGAAACGTGTTGCCGTCACTTCACCTGGGCTGTCCCCATCACTGTGTGTGTCCCACAGAGCAGAGAGGCTGAAGCTCAATAATAAAGTATATCACAGCATCGTTCTGACTGTCGTTATCAACCTTTGGAGAAAAAAATCGGGGTTTACGTGTAATCAATTATATTCACATATGGACGCAGTTTGGAGACATCCAGTTTGTTGCAGCTGTGAAATCTTTGCACTGTTGAAGCTGTGTGTCTGCTGTCCACTGATGAAGCTGTGATCACTGTTTGCACTATTAAGGAATACTTAAAGAAGTGCTAACAATGTGTCCCAAGTTAGTCACAGACTTATTCTGATGAGGATTGGGCTGATAAGGTTGCACTGATGGCATCACTACAGCAGCTGCTTTACTAAAAGAATCAAACACACTGAACAGCTCCAGATAGAAGGAATCCTGGATTTTTGAGTGTTTTATAGCAACATTTACCTTTTTAACATAGAATATATAAGAAAAGTGACCAACATTTACTGAAAATGCTACATTTGCCCTTTCATCTACACGGTTGGTAACAGAATCTAAACACAACACAATATCAAATATGATTGTCATCATTATTATATTAGAGGACAGCGATGTTAGAACTGATAGCAGCATATTTTTCCTGGGCTCTGTTCTGGCACTCGTTCCAATTTAATGCAAGTCTCATTCGAGTCAGATGTTTTGGGATATTTGTTGCTGTTTTCTGACATGGTATATTGTAAACAATCAATGAATGATGTCTGAATGCTTCACTTTGAAGAATATGGATTGGCACGTGCTGCCTAAGTGTCATCCACTGGCACAAATGACTGTTTTCTGTTCAAAGCACTCTGATAAGTTGATTTGGTGCTTTTGTGAACAGTTTCTGTGAAAATGATCAAAAATGAAACAGCATTTATTCAAAGATATGGAGGCAACCGGAGCAAAGGTCACAGCTGAACTGTGCACACACACACACAGACCCACACAGGCACAAAAACAGATCTTAACAAATGTCAGCAGATCACACCCGTCTTCATCAATACTGCCTCAGGGAACAACATCATTAACTTGAGGAAACCGCTGGGCAGAGCCTTCAACTGTCTCTTTTTGTTGTTGTTTTTTTCCACTGGTGAAAGTCAGAAAAACATGCAACTCTGGATCTGTTGCCAAATGTCAGACCACATGAAAGATAATTAAGACAGATAATCTGAAAACCCCAACAAGACCAGATGGTCCTACGAGTCTCAAATATTTACATTACACACACCATAAGCCAGAGGAAATTGAATATACCCACAATTCAGCTACTTAAATTATTTATACCACACAAGAAAAAACAGAGTACAAAAAAGACAAACGTCAAAATCAAATAGAAACTGGATATAAAATTATATTGAGCAAAGCACTGAACCTCAGACTAAGTGCCCATCATATCATTATACTACAGACAGTGTGTACTGTCTGTGGTATTAACGCTGTTTCATCTTGCAGACATGCAGACACACACCTTGCGTCTGCTAAATGCAAGAGTTGTTTTTACTGTGGTAATTAACAGGAAGTGGTTTTGTGGTGCAAGTCCAGCCACGAATGGCTAAAAGTATTTTCCTATAATCCTGAGTGCTAAATTTAAACATTGCTCTGTGTTTAAAGAGATGCCAGAGAAATATGTAAATATCCTTTCTTTTCACATTTTGTCCTAATGACTCATTTGTGTTACATCAACCTTGTTCGATTTAAAGAAAATTAATATCCAAAGAACGCCCGACTCCTCCTCTCTTTCACACATGAGCATAAATTCAGTGCAACCTTTGGGAGACTGAGCACATGTTCATTAGATAAATACAACACCAAGCATCTGACTGGCAGACTGTGTGTCAGTGTATAAATCTGTGTGTATCACTTCAATACAATCAAGTTTTAACTGCCACCCTTTTGGTGAGAAAAAGCAAATTCCTCCACAATGTAAGTCATTTAATCGAAAGGATAAAACTGTGCTGTCCTCTGAAGCAGTGAAAACAAGGGTGTGTGTGTGTGTTAACTATAAATGAAAAGGAAAAGCTTAGAAACATCTTCTTTGTTATTAGATGCGCAGAATACAGAACATTTTGTATAAATGTATTCTACATAAATTATAATATTGGTGTAGCTATTAATTACCTCTCATATTTTAACGATGTTCTGTATATTTGCCTGTTTAACACTCTGAATTAATGTACTCCTGATTTGCTAAGACATCACTTCACTCTGGAGGAACACAGTGTTTTCTAATCAAATGCTTCATCTTCTGACAATCGATACCGCCCAACCAAACTCATTAAAATGTCAGAGTGTGCAAAAAATGAATACATGGACAACACTGAAAGGTGACTTTCTGTTTGACCTCCTGGCATATTTTTCACAACACAACCAAAAGGCATAGCTCTGCATTCTTAGATTCTTATTAGTGTCGGCTGACTATTGATGAGTATCAGTTAATTGGGAAATTTGCATGATCTGTAAATTATAATTAGCATAAAGTAAGTCCAAGAATAAAAATGGGTGAAACTTTTGTGCCACAGTAATGCAGATCTAGAGCGGCTTATTAAGGAATGTGTCTCTTGCTTAAAGTATCACCATGGATCCATCCTCACTGTCATTAACACCTGGCACAATTGTTTTTGGCTGGCAAGATTTTTTTCTTCTTGAAACACTTCTATATTTTCTCACCTTTTATGGGGCATTTAAGTGTAACAGAGCCTGATGGAAGCTTAGGAGACAGGAGTGGCTCTGACACAGATCAAAGGTACACAGCTGGAAGAAAACCAAAGCGCAGACACGTGTGTGCTGTAACCATGTAGCTAACAGGACACTACCAAAAATGTACGTTGTTTACAAATGTTGTGATATTTTCACATGAGGGTGGCATTGGATCAAGATCACCCAACGCTCGGGGAAGACGTGTATCAACTTAGTACAATGTGGTGCCTATATAGGGTGACGGTGGTTTTACATTACAGTTGAGCCCTGAATCACAAATCCTAATGGTGGTACCCATTTGGCTTTAAAACGCAGCTGATCGCTGAAATTTGTATGTGTCCTTGTATATGTACCCTTTATATAAAATTTAATACAGTAATTTTTAGATGACCATAACGGTTGGACTGTTGTGAAATAGTAGACCGACTGATTACCTGTAGAGGGTAAACAATGTTCCGGTGTACATACTGCAGACTTGCCTTGATGCCACCCTTATGTGTGTGTAAAACAAGACAACCCCTGAAATATAGTGTTAGTGTAGCTTTCTTTCTGCTTACCCCTGCCATACTTTCAGTCAAGAGAACCTGAGAACACATAAGATGTTAATTTATGTGGCTCTGACTCGCCTCTCATTTCCACTGCATGAAATAAACGCTCTCTGAACCAGGAGCAGAAGCCTATCGTATTTCTATTATTTATTTGTTATATTTCAGGCAGTTCGTTCTGTTCGTGGTGCAACAGATCCATATGCAGTACAGTCTGCTCCACATTAATGCTAGGTTATCTGGATTTCAGTCTATTCTTTTAATTGAAGCTACGTAGCTTAACTTTTTCCCATTTCCAGCAAAAAAATCAAATAAATATTATCATCACGGTACATCGTGCACCATAATTATAATGTCTATTTGTTGACCTTTATCACCATTACCACTAGTGGTAATTTACTGTGCCAATCCTTGTTGTAGTATTTAAAGCAAACAGACCCCTCCTCTCTCTCCTCTGCTCTGCTGCTTCGCCTGAAACATGGCTGAAGTGAGTTACTAATTCAAAAATCTTTGAACCACCATCTTGTGAAGATTCAAACCTCTTTTTTTATGTTGCAACTCCACATTAGATACACTTTGAACAAGTGACAGGTGCTAAATGGCTACAAATATTACGTGTTGGCGCTACACTGGGTGCTGGGGCAGCCTTCAGTTTGAAACAAGCTGTTTTCGCTCATCTTCTTTTAAGGCCAATCGCCCATTTTTCTCCTGACTGGCTCCACCTCACAAACACACAGAATATGTGAACAGCGGATGGGTGGTGCCTCTAGTGGTCAACGCCAGAACTGTGCCTGAGACGACTGAATGAAAAATACTTTGACGTCATCCAAAGTCAAGAAGTGTTAAAGACTTTAAAGTTCAGTTATTAGAAACTTCAGCCATCTTTCATATGGGCGTCTAGCATTTTAACATGAAAGCATCAAAGACCACTTTTTAAACAACGTTTGAACGCTTGTTTGAATTCAGTGCTGAATAGTGTCAGACGAGGCAGCAGGCTCTTTCAGGCCCTAGCTTGAAACTACAACCGTTTGCCATTTTCAGAAATCATTTTTTAATCTTTTTGGCATGATAATTATTTGCCGCATCTTAACACGTACCTCGGTTGAAGTAACACGGCCTCCCATTTTTGTGCTTGTGTCTAATAAATGTGTTATCTGCAGTGGAGAGCCGCACGGAGGAGTCACACTATATTAAATAAACTGTTTGAGGATATTTAAGTACATTTAGAAGGGATGTGGCTTATGCAAATTTTCATCTCAGTGGTGTGTGCACGTATCAATCTTTAAAAGTGTTTTAAAACAGAATTTGCCAACACTTTAATGAAGTGGTGCTTCTATGGGAATACCACAAAAAACGGTGGCCTTATGTAACGCAGTAACATGTATACTGTGAATTTATAGATCATATATAAATATTCTTGGAGTGTATAATTGTCAAAATATACTCTTATTTATTTAAATAGATTTTTAATACTGTACGTTCTAAAAAATAGATTTGACCAAATCTGATTCAAACTATGCTCTTAGATATTGTAATATCTTATCACATGTTACTGTGTAATCAGAATAATTACTTTTTAATGTAACTAATAGCAGCACTGCTCAGAATATGAAGGAGTAGAAATATTTAAAGTTTTGATTGAAATGCTGTTTTTTACTTTTAAGCTTAAACAAATGATAAACTGGCGTTCTTTAAAATATAATTCTTATATTAATTCTATAATTCTTTATAATATAATTCAGATAAATGTGATTTCATGTGTCACAGTAAGTGACGACAGTTACCAACGGTGATGGTAAACATGCGTCTCAGTGTCACTGTGGATGTAGCGGACTAACGTTATATAGGCCCCTGTGGTCTTCTTGCTATAGTGTAGTGAACACGGTGACTGGGTTTTCCGTACTGCATGACTTCTGAAATCGTGTTGAGCAGCACATCTGTACATTTGCTCTCTGTATAGCAATATAAACATCTGTATATAATCTGCTCCTATTGCACTTCTGATTAGATGCAAACTGTATTTCGTTAGCCCGTATTTATACATGTGTAATGACAATAAAGGTGTTTTACTTGAATGACTCCACTCACTTTAAGCTGAGAATAAAAAACTTTGCCTTGGGAATACATGTAGGTGTGTTAGGGACATGTGCAACTACTTGGTCGAAGAGCTATGTGTAAAAAGGTAACATTTCTTATTATTGGGCCGTGTGCTATGAGCAGCTTGAAGTCAAGCCTCTGGGTTTTTGCTCTAAATGGGAAAATCAAAGTAACAGAAAGGCCTATAATACACACAGCGTGAGGCATTTTAGCTTGTTCTTTGTGTCACTTTCAGAGCTACAGGCCGGCTTTGACTTGAGGCTTTTATGAAAGCTACTTCTGAATGCTCACATGCTTAAAATACTGCTGTAAAATATCCCCTTTTTACGTTGTAAAACCAGATGGCAATATATTCTTCATAATGTTCAGCTGGATCTTTTACTAACAAAACTAGGATTGTTCACAGCTCACTAAAATGAATATCCAGTGCAAATTTCACGGAGATAATTGAAACCAATTTTTAAAACAATGCGAACATCTACTTAGTAATAACAAGCTGTTGATAATAGGCTGTGATCCTGTGTTTTGTTAAAGTTGCTGCGCAGTGGTCAAAGAGCTTATTAACCTCTGTCTACTACCTCCAATAATTTTCAATATAGATTATCACAGTTTTCAAAAATGCACCAAAATAAACATCTAATTAAAAATCAGCCTACTGAATCTGAGAGGACTCAGAGTCTACCAACACCTTGTGTGGATATCTTATTGATATTTGAGTTACAGATGTGAAACATTCAGAGTTCATGACGTGGAATTTATTTCTTTTATTTGTTTTGAGTGCTGTGGCACACGTTGGAAATGCAACTCATTTTCACCAGTGGCAAAATATTTCATACCTATACAGTAAGTGATTTTTATAAACACTGTAAATAAGCCCCCTATTAGCCGACACGGATGGCTAGAGCGATAAGAGTTCCCTTTAGATGGGAGAATATGCCGCATTTCATTTTCCACATGTATGTATAATTCGGAGGCATAAAGCAAAGACACCCACATCACCTCTCTGAATCTCCCAGATAAACCGTCAGATCTGTGCACAGGAAAGGACTGATGAGATGGAATAAAATGTTTATCCTTTCCTACATGTATGCAGCATTTGCTAATCAATAGCGACTCGTGATATTTGGCTTTTTACTGTCTCATTTGCTTGTTCTCTTCCCGTTTGGTCCATTATGTCTCCTTTTCTCTTTCATGCATTCCTATCTCTCCTTTCGATTTCTATCATCCCCCATTTTCTCTTTACTTTCATTTTCCTCTCCTTTGTCCTCTCACACCCGTGCGCCCACCCCCTTCTTCTCCATCCCCTTGTCCCTCTTTTTTTTTTTTAATTTACTCTCAACTGCTCTTCTTTTCCTGCTGTCTTTCGTCTCCTGCATGCACCACAGTAGCTGCCTCTAAGGCAATCAAACAGTGGGAGTTTTCAACACAGCAGATGCGCTGGATGGATGGGAGGAGGATGAGTGGAAGAGGTTGAGGGTGAGCAGCACGCAGGCTGGATGCTTGGAGGAGAGAGGACAACCTACACTGGTCTATTTTATGTCAGAAAGCATGCCAGAACAACGCTTTTTCGAAACATCCACAATCAGTTTTCAACAGTTATTGATTTTAAAACGTTTAAGACTTCAGAGAGTTTATGTTGAACAGAACTTAGCGCAAAGCAGGTGCTTTTAAAACTCAAAGTTTTTACTTTTATATCTCGTAGCTATAAATGATAATGTGACAGTGCCAAGAGTCAAGCGTTTGCCATCCAGCATCTTCTGCATACAGGGACACACAAAATGACTGGGATCATGTGGCAAGCCCGACGCAACTTTCCCTCTCAAATATTGCCCCCAAATATTGTTGTTTCTTCCGCTGCCATGCTAATTAATGCAAGACTCCAATAATAATGTATAAGTAGCAAAACATAATGCCAAAGCCTCAGGGAGCCAACAGCATAATTACACAATGGATTAAATTGCAAGACTTACATTGTAATTAACGCTGTGTGGCTTGTAAAGCGTCATCGCGCGCATGTTAAACGCTAGAAATGGGACTGCTAAAGAGCTTCCGATCACTTGACACATCAAAAGAAATGTGGAGACTACAGCTAAGGCGTTATAAGAGGAGTTATTAGTGGGATAAAAGAAGACGTGACGGACCACACTCCAGGCGGCGCATGCGAGTGAGGGTGTGACAAACAAATAAATAGAAAACATGTTACTTCTTCTTAAAACCTGTTTGTGTGTGCTTGAGGGAGAAAATTAAAATGCCTGTCTGTGTTTGCTGTCTTCAAAATCTCTTCTAAATAATCAAAATCTTCCTGCTGTCTCGTTTTGTCAGGGAAACAGACAGAGGGGGATGTCGCTGTCCGTGGTGCTGAAAGTAAAGACACCGGAGCCACGCGCCTCTCGCACTCACCACAGCAGCCCGGTCCTCCTGCTGGTTACACGGGCTTCGTTTGGCTCCATCCTCTGTGCATGTATTGATTAATTATGATTGGCCCAGCAGGTGGCGGAGGGCTAGCTTTCATCTATTAACGGCGGCCTCTGCTGTTATTGTCTCCGGAGAAAGACATCTCAAACATCTAATGACTGCCAGTGCAGCTCACGTTCCACTTATATGGGGCAAGAACATCCAGCTGTCACGTAGTGTGGTCGAAAAGCAGAAAAGCACAGGTACACACACACATACACACGACAAATACACAAACAGGGGTTACCTGTATAGTTTGGCGATTGTAGACTTTAACTACGTGGAAGTTAAAACTGTAAATTCCTTTCCGTGGTGCAATGAAGTTACTTCTCTCTTCGTCAAAATTCCTCCCAACATTTACAAGAACCTGAAAGACAGACAGACAGAAAGACAGACAGAAAGAAATTCACTGATACAACCGCTTTGTCATGCTGTGCGAAATACAACTGCAACCAACTCAAAATATTTTTATTTCAAAATTGACTTGAGGAGGAAACAAACTAATTTGTGCTCCCCTTTGTGAGAAAATGGATTCTTATACAGCCAAATACTTCATCCAGAATTTCTTCTATTGTTTATTTGGTGTGGAATTGACTAATCCATTTAACCCACGTGTTTCTGGAGCAGACACCCTGTTGAGACTCTTGTGCCCCCCCGGCCCCAGACCACACACTCAGATTCACTCATGTAGACGGAAAACTCTCTGCTTTTTATCTGGGATTTTTCTCCTTGTCAGAACTTCTAAACTTTATTGGGACTGGAAGGGAACTTGATTGAGCTTTCAAATGAATTTTTCAATTATGCACTCCTGCAGCCAAATGTCTGATTTTATGGATGGAGGCGAACTATGACGTGAAATTGAACGGCAGTTTGAAGGAGAATTAACCTTTAACGGCAGCCGGGTAGGATCTCACTCTCGTGACCTTCCCTTACTAAATTATTTGGAGAGATGTCAGTTCCCATATCCCACACCGTCAGCTCAAAAAGTTGAGATATTGAAAAACCTTGCATACCTGGCTACACAGCCACTTTACCAATAAAATTTACTACCTAAAAAACGAATCCACAGTCTGTTATCTCCGACAGCCAACACCACCGGAGACACGATGTATCTGCGCACAGCTCCGCCGCTGTGGTATTATCTATCCCCCAAGTTAACCTGGATACTTGTTTTTCGTCTTTCTAATGGTCTTACGCAACATGTCTGTTGACTAAGTGGAGTTTTTATTGCGCACAGTCTAAATTCGTAGTTTGCAGGACCGCGAAGTGGAATATCTGTGGTGGTCTAAGGTGCAGGGGGAAAATGCCAGTTTTATTCCTGACGCCTTTGTGACATCGACTAAATTATATTTTACCCCCACCCCCGCCATCAGTAGTAAAAACTGTCTTCCCAGCATATTAATACAGTTCACCTAAAACAGCACGCATTCTATAGTCACACAATAAAAACAGATCATCTGAAACTTTTGTGTCTTACAACATTTTTTCTTCAGGTTGTAAGAAGATTTAAAACAAACAAACACTGAGCTGGAATCTTTTTTTTTCTTCTCTCTGTCACATTGGATTATATCTTTTGTGTCCTACCCGATCGAAGTAGATGACCATAGTCCGGTTGCTCATCTCGGAGGGTTCGTGGTTGGTGTTCCGGACTGCGGAGAACGCCACCTTTGCGCTTCCCGAGCGCACCGAGATCCCGAGCGCTGTGCCCGTGGGGTCCGAGGTCGGGTTGGAGTCGCACACCACGAGGCACTTTCCCTCCAGGACGATTGGTTCCGTCTCGTTCTGAGCGCGGACCGGACTCGCCGCAAGCCACACGGCACTTAAAAGGCAAAACGCCAGCATACCGGAACCGAGCGGTGAACTTGTTCAGGTCGTCTTCACACCTCAAACCGGGGTGGGTCTATTCCCCTTTTTAAAAAAAAAAAAAAAAAAAAAAAAAAAAAAAAAGTCAGGTAGGAAGAGTTTCCCACTGTTCCCCGATTAACCTTAAAAGGTTCGTTTTACAACTAGGTGCAACTCCGCTTTCTTGGATTTAATTAGCCTACCGTGAACTCCCTGGCGGAGTGTCTCAAACCCAGACGGTTTAGTTTTAGGCGTCTCTGCTCCTTTTTTTTCAACAATTGCTTTTTTAACCCGTATCTCCAGGCGAGTCCCCAGTTTTCACCTGTTCCTTTCCTGTTTTCCCACCTCTCAGCAGCTTATCTGTCACTTGGAAACACAGTAAGGGAGAGTCGTGCGCGCAGCGGAAGGGCCCTGGACGAGTGACGAGGCAGCAGAACTCATAGCGCAGAGGGGGGAGCTCTGTCGCGCGCTTGAATTATTGATATGTGAGATATGAGAGTTTCAAACACAAAAGGCTCAGAAGGGACGCGGCGCGCGAGCGAAAGATGCTCCCGCCCAGGTCCCACTTTTTCTTTTTTTTATCTTTTTTATTTCCACAGACCCCCCTCACACACACACACCCCTCCCTGCCTCTGTAACGGAGACTCATCATCGGATTAGCGCGTGCGCGTCTTCGATATTTTCCAATCACTGCGTGCCGACCGCCCCCTCCCCGCCCCACTACTTGAGATAGCCTCTCTCTCTCCTTTTCTCTCTTTCTGTCCCTCTCCCTGGCGTGCTCCATCCCAAACTACTGCTTCCATTTCTTTTTTACATCTATCTGTCTATCTGTCTGTCTGTCTGTCTGTCTGTCTAACTACAGACAGATAGATGTGTTGCAATAATGCAGAATGTGCCAAATGAGCACCGCTGGGAAATAAAGACATAAACATCACAAGTCCTTTTTTTAAAGATTATCTTAGTGATTTAGTGTCACTGAGTAAGACGTAGACTTTTACTGTCCTGCGGTGGGGGTAGGTGTATCGATGTCCAAAGCATCAATGCATCCAATACAGCGTTTAAAATATCGATGTCGTGTCAATAGAAAAAACATAACTGGATCCTACACATATAAGATCACAGACTGGTTACATGAACCAGTGTTGCAGTATTTTCTGCGACTACTCTTCATATGAAGTATAATCAGAAGTATCTTATATTCCACTCAGTTCATAAGCCATCACGTCACTTACTTCCCTTAGTGAGAGTAGGCCTACATTAGTTCTTTATGGCAGTGTAAAATATTGATATGCGTATGCCACTGCATATTGTGGCTGTGCTTTAAAAATCACACTGCTGTCAGTTTACAGAGGCTTTCTCCTAACACTCTCATTTCTGCACTCTTGGTATTTGTCATGAACCCTAAGCTTGTATTTGGTTGAAGTTCAGAACTGGTGCTCTGCTCGGCTGCTTTATGATGTCTTTGTTTTTAGCTTGTTTATCATATCATTTTGCTCTTTAGTCATGGTTGTATTTTAGTTCGAGTTACTCAGCGCTCCCTCCCTCTGGGTTAAAGTTCACTTATGTTTCAGTGTTTCCTGGTTTTCAGTGTTTGTTGATCGTTTCCTGTGTTGTCTTATGTTTAGTTTTACTTCCATCACTACCTGATTGCCTTTATTATCTACACCTGTGTCTAGTTTGTTTCACCTGTTCCCACTGCCTTTCATTACTATTCGGTGTGTATTAATAGTCCTGTTTCCCATACTGTCTGTTGTGTTACCCTGTGGTCATCCTGCTAGTTAGTTACTGGTATTCCTGTGACATTTGTTACCTGCTGTGGATCTTTTGTTCTTTTGACTTTTGTTTTAATGTCAATATAATGTATTCTCTTGTCCTTCATTTCTGACATATAATTATTGCCAAGGTTCTTAAAGTTAAATAAAAATAAACTAAAAGGTGTGAAGAATCATTCTCATTAACTGAAATAAAAATTAAAAAGTAGAGTTTAAAAAACTGAGAAACTAAAAAACCTGGGAACTAACTAAAAGGATATTGTCTATCCATCCTTTTAAACTTAGCACAAAAAGTAAGGAAATTTGTGTGTGATTATTTCTTTGTTGTGTCAGTGCTTCTTGGCCATAAATCTTATACCACTAGTATAAAAATCTTTACTTCCTCTTAAATGGTGGCACATTTTTAAGGAAAATGTCGGTAGAGCAGCAAAGTTGGGTATGTGGGTTGCACCCATGAAAAACTTCAAGATTTAAGATCTATTATTTGTCACGTACACAGTTATACACAGTTATGTAGAACACGCAGTGAAATGTGACCTGATACGCTCCTCGACTGTGCAAAAAAGAGAGAGAAAACATTATATACAGCAAGTAAGTAGATATATACAAAGAGGACATTATGTACAAAAAGTGAGTGAATTATATACATTAACTTAAATAGAATAAAACAATCTGGAAATTTACAGTTCAAAATTTGGGAATGTACATTATCTAAGTGGGGTGTTAAAGTGACTTGTGCTGGAGTGAAGTCAGAAGGATCAGACATGATATGAGAATATGTGAGTCCTGTTTCAGTCGGTTATGGTTGATTGGGGGGGGATGTCCTACAAACTGGTCAAATCTTCTCTGCCAGTGCCAAAAGAATTTTCTGCATGATTGAAGTTTGAAGAAGCAATACATATTGGATATTTAGCAATTCATGAATTTAACAAACGGGGTCCTAGGTAGCATGTGGAAAAACCATACACCAGGTGTAGGGGAACTCCACACCTCAAGGGCCGGTGTCCTGCAGGTTGTCGATGTGTCCTTGATCCAACACAGCTGATTTAAATGGCTAAATGACCTCCTCAACATGTCTTGAAGTTCTCTAGAGGCCTGGTAACGGACTAATCATTTGATTCAGGTGTGTTGACCCAGGGTGAGATCTAAAACCTGCAGGACACTGGCCCTTCCCCAACCCAGTACACACAGTCACAACAGCCTGGCACCACCTCCTCATGCTGGTCACCAGCTTGGTCACACACTTCAACCAGTTTTTGCCAGCCAGTGTGGTTTTGTTGGTCACTCTGGCATAAATATCACACCCAAGCTGATCGCACAAGTGATCAATGGGGTTGAGGTCAGGACTGCAGGCAGGCCATTCCCTCCACTCACAAATTCTGGAGGTCTCTGACAAACCCCACCCTGAGGGGTTAGGCGTTGCCATCTTTGAGGATAGAGTTGGGTCCCAGAGTGTGGATATATGGAGTGGGCACTGGTAGTAGAATCTCACCTCAATATCTCGCTGCACTGAGATTTATTGCAAATGAGCACTGTTACATCAAAGAAATTATCCCCAGTCTAACACAGCGCTTGAAAGGATATTTTGTACTCATAAAATAAAATAAAAAACATGGAACGAGAATGTCGTTAGTTTTAGTTTGGGTGTGTATCGTCAAATTAGTGATCCCAAGCTGCCAGATGAAGCGTCACACTCTTATTGAGCACTGACATGTTTACATGACTGTAAGTTAAAGACCTTCAGAAAGTAAATGGTAAATATATAGAAATAGAAAATAATCAGAAATACAAAACTGTAATAATCCTGCTTCTTGATGTAGATAATAATTTAGCTCTGACATATAAAATCTGTTAACCTTATAGCTACGTGTACATTGAATAAAAAGTTTTTGTTGTTGTTGTTGTTGTTTTTTAGCAGAGTACAACATAAAGTCAGTTAAGTCTGGTCAGGTAAGTAACAGAGGAGATTTCAGCATCATTGGTGTTACCAAAATTAACAACAGGTGAATCAGAGGGGTAACAATGAGGCAGCTACTCTAGGAGAGCTGCACAGGACAGTAGAACATCCTCGAGCCATCAGCAGCACTGCATTAGTCCTACAAAATAACCTCCAACAGGCCACTGGTGTGAATGTCTCTGACCAAACAATCAGAAACAGAGTGGCCTCGTGAAGTCGTTCAGCATGGCCAGTTTGGTGATGGGTCAGTGATGATCGGGGGACGCACAGACCTCTACAGGGCTGGCAACTGCAATCCTTGGACCCACTGTCAGACTCTACACTGGTACAGTGGGTCCTGGGTTCCTCCTAGTACACAACAATGCCCAGCCTCATATGGTGATCATGTGGTGCGGAGTACGCAGTTCTTGGAGGATGATGGAAACCAGGCCACCAAATGGCACCCATGCAGACCTGATCTACATCCAATAGAAAACCTCTGAGAGTTCTGTTTTGGTCCATCTGACATCACCAGGTTGAACCGCCCAGGAGCTCAGTGATGCCCTGCTCCAGATCTGGAAGTATAGACCCCTCAGGACGCCATCCATCGTCTAATTAGGGGCATCCGTCGACATTGTCTGGCATGTGGGGCCGTAGAAACTACTGAGTACCATTCTGAGTCGCTGCCAGTGTTTAACAAAAATGAACACTGCCTGCTGCCAGTGTTAAAACTTCATTTAGTTTTAGTCATAATTTAGGCATCTAAATTCTTTTATATTTTGTCTCATTTTAGTTGACTGAAATACAAAAGTTTGTTGTGGTTTTACCGGAGAGTTGCTCCACGCGGTTGACAAAACATTTTATTTTCGTAGACTTTAAACAGGAAGCATGTCCACATGTCTGCTCTTCTCTTCCTCCCAAGAGTTGACATTTTGTTGCGTTTTCATGAGAAAAGGGAAGCTAGAGCTGTGTCCGAATTCAGGGGAAGGATGCTTCAAATGCCTTGTTTGGAGGCAATGATGTCACAGCGACATAACGAAGGCTGTCCGAATTCAAAGAGTACTCCAAATGTGGCGACAAATGTGTCCTACTTTTCCCCGAATATTAAGGATGGGTCCGGTGTATCCTTCGTGTCCTACCAAATCCCAAGATTCATTGCAGGCGTTTTTTCTGATAACAATGTTGATCAAAGCAGGAGAGGAAAACGCTTTCAAATGTAAGTATATGAAAATCTGGTGGTACAAAAGTTAAAATTTTATAGCTGTTGTGTTGTTAAGCTATGGGCATCTGCATAGACATGTTTTTTTATTAATTAAAATAACCGTAAACTAGCTTGTGTGGTGGGTCCCATGGTTTGTCATGTATTGCCGCTTACATACAGCCAATTTTGATTTTTGAGAATTCATGTTTTGGTGATATGTTGTGGGGAACAAAGACCAAACAGCTTGATTTATTAAAACGAGGAGAAAACCATCACCTCTTCACTGGGGTGAAGAATTCACCACTGTGGCGTGGAGGTACAAGAATAAATCAATGTACACATCATATTCATATGAGTACGGTTTTATTAACCCTCATGCTGTACAGCAGCAGGTCCCCAACCTTTTTTGCGCCACAGACCGGTTTATGTCAGACACGGAGCCTTTAAGGTGTCACGGAAAAATACAACAAAATAAAATGATCCGACCAAGACAAAAACTGTGGTATTTTGTAAATATAATAATAAACGTGAATGTACTGTGTAATTGTGTAACTTTATTAGCAGCGTCCTCCTGAAATGCGCCAACATTGACAGTAACATCCTCCTCTCTGCCGCTTAATGCTCTCTGGTCACTATGGTAACACGTAAATATTTCTTTCAAAATAAGAAACAAAATTATAACACAGGAAAACCCTCTGCTGTCTGATCATTTCCTGATAACATTTACATTTACAATAATTGATTACACAGCAGTGGAGAGTAGACTTTATCACAGTAGATGTCTTTCTGAAAGTGCTGTAACTAAGTTTAAGAATATAATCCACCCACTGTTATCATCTTCAATGCCCTGTACCAACATAGAGCAGAGCAGCTACCTGAACGCTACTCCAACAGAGGTCGATTATCTTGTTAATAATTTTACCTCCTCACTACGTACGACTCTGGATACTGTAGCTCCTGTGAAAACTAAGGTCTCAAATCCGAAGTACCTGACTCCGTGGTATAATTCTCAAACACGTAGCCTAAAGCAGATAACTCGTAAGCTGGAGAGGAAATGGCGTGTCACAAATTTAGAGGATCATCATTTAGCCTGGAGAAATAGTTTGCTGCTTTATAAGAAAGCCCTCCGCAAAGCCAGAACATCTTACTATTCGTCACTGATTGAAGAAAATAAGAACAACCCCAGGTTTCTCTTCAGCACTGTAGCCAGGCTGACAAACAGTCAGAGCTCTACTGAGCCAACCATCCCTTTAACGTTAACTAGTAATGACTTCATGAACTTCTTCACAAATAAAATTTTTATCATTAGAGAAAAAATTACCAATAATCATCCCACAGATGTAATATTATCTACAGCTACTTTTAGTACCATCGATGTTAAGTTAGACTCTTTTTCTCCAATTGATCTTTCCGAGTTAACTTCAATAATTACTTCCTCCAAACCATCAACGTGTCTTTTAGACCCCATTCCTACAAAACTGCTCAAAGAAGTCCTGCCATTAATTAATGCTTCAATCTTAAATATGATCAACCTATCTCTAATAATCGGCTATGTACCACAGGCCTTCAAGCTGGCTGTAGTTAAACCTTTACTTAAAAAGCATCTCTAGACCCAGCTGTCTTAGCTAATTATAGGCCAATCTCCAACCTTCCTTTCATATCAAACATCCTTGAAAGAGTAGTTGTCAAACAGCTAACAGATCATCTGCAGAGGAATGGCTTATTTGAAGAGTTTCAGTCAGGTTTCAGAGCTCATCACAGCACAGAAACAGCTTTAGTGAAGGTTACAAATGATCTTCTTATGGCCTCTGACAGTGGACTCATCTCTGTCCTTGTCCTGCTAGACCTCAGTGCTGCGTTCGATACTGTCGACCATAATATCCTATTAGAGCGATTAGAACATGCTGTAGGTATTACAGGTACTGCACTGCAGTGGTTTGTATCATATCTATCTAATAGACTCCAATTTGTACATGTAAATGGAGAGTCCTCTTCACACACTGAGGTCAATTATGGTGTTCCACAGGGTTCAGTGCTAGGACCAATTCTGTTTACATTATACATGCTTCCCTTAGGCAGCATCATTAGAAGACATAGCATAAATTTTCACTGCTGTGCAGATGACACGCAGCTCTATCTGTCCATGAAGCCAGGTAACACACACCAATTAGTTAAACTGCAGGAATGTCTTAAAGACATAAAGACCTGGATGGCCGCTAACTTTCTGCTTCTTAATTCAGATCAAACTGAGGTTATTGTACTCGGCCCTGAAGAAATATGGTATCTAATCAGATTCTTACTCTGGATGGCATTACCTTGGCCTCCAGTAATGCTGTGAGGAACCTTGGAGTCATTTTTGACCAGGACATGTCCTTCAACGCACATATTAAACAAATATGTAAGACTGCTTTCTTCCATTTGCGCAACATCTCTAAAATTAGAAATATCCTGTCTCAGAGTGATGCTGAAAAACTAGTTCATGCATTTATTACTTCCAGGCTGGACTACTGTAATTCTTTATTATCAGGATGTCCTAAAAACTCCCTGAAAAGCCTTCAGTTAATCCAAAATGCTGCAGCAAGAGTCCTGACAGGGACTAGAAAGAGAGAGCAGATTTCTCCTGTTTTGGCTTCCCTTCATTGGCTTCCTGTTAAATCCAGAATTGAATTCAAAATCCTGCTCCTCACATACAAGGTCTTAAATAATCAGGCCCCATCTTATCTTAATGACCTTGTAGTACCATATCACCCTATTAGAGCACTTCGCTCTCGCTCTGCAGGCCTACTTGTTGTTCCTAGAGTATTTAAAAGTAGAATGGGAGGGAGAGCCTTCAGTTTTCAGGCCCCTCTTCTGTGGAACCAGCTTCCAGTTTGGATTCAGGAGACAGACACTATCTCTACTTTCAAGATTAGGCTTAAAACTTTCCTTTTTGCTAAAGCATATAGTTAGGGCTGGACCAGGTGACCCTGAATCCTCCCTTAGTTATGCTGCAATAGACGTAGGCTGCCGGGGATTCCCATGATGCATTGAGTTTTTCCCTTCCAGTCACCTTTCTCACTCACTATGTGTTAATAGACCTCTCTGCATCGAATCATACTTGTTATTAATCTCTGTCTCTCTTCCACAGCATGTCTTTATCCTGTCTTCCTTCTTTCACCCCAACCTGTCGCAGCAGATGGCCCCGCCCCTCCCTGAGCCTGGTTCTGCCGGAGATTTCTTCCTGTTAAAAGGGAGTTTTTCCTTCCCACTGTCGCCACAGTGCTTGCTCATAGGGGGTCATATGATTGTTGGGTTTTTCTCTGTATTTATTATTGTGCTATCTACTGTACAATATAAAGCGCCTTGAGGCGACTTTTGTTGTGATTTGGCGCTATATAAATAAAATTGAATTGAATTGAATTGAAAAGACCCAGGGAAACCGAGTTAACAATAAAAACTCTGAAAACCATTAATTTTATACCCAAGCCTCAACTCTTGCAGCTCGGTACCAAACGACTAACAGACCGCTGCTGTACAGAACCTGTGATGTCCGGACAGTATTCCTCTGGTGTTCTGCTGTGAAAACTTTTGGATTTAGGTTATATAGGGTATATAAGTTTCCATGGTTTCCTCTCTTCTCTTATTTGTTGTGTGTGATCAGGACAATTCTGGAGAAGATGGGCCTGCTGGGGAAAGTCACCCACTTGCAGGCCAGAAGACATGAGATAACTTTAAAAGAAATACAAAGTATGTACTGTATGTGTGTTATTGAGAAGATAATTCTTAAGAACACAAGTTAATAAATGTGCAATTACTAAGAGTTGTTGTGTTGTTTTATTTGTCTACTGTCAGTTTTGATTTCCTCTACCTTTAGGATTCAAGTATCCAGGCTCAGGAGAGGGGGTCAGTGGGAAGCCCACTGCTGCTACTTGGCCCTGGTTTGCCCTCATGGATGAGATGCTAGGACAGAAGCCTTCCATTAGGCCTTCTGTCCTAATTTCCTCTTTCCCTGAGGACACTCCAGGGCCAAGCGCAGCAGTGGGTGACTTAAACGACAGCAATGAGGAAGCAGCTCAGCCACCCAAAACAGGGAGAAAGAGGAAAAGAGTCTGGGCTGATGAGCTGCTAAGAGGCAGCAAAGAGAGGCTGAGGTGAGGAGAGCAGGGAGAGGACGGACAGACTGTTTTCACTTCTTGAAAGATTAGTTCCAAAATGAGTTTGCATTGAGAAATGTATTTATTTGAATATATTTGTGACATTGTTATATGTGTTGCATTAGTTTAAAGGTTTTGTGTTATTATTAAATTGATTACAACAAACAGTAACTGTCACTGAACTCATTTTATTTACAGGTATTTTTAACATGTATGAACGTAACGCTAACTTTGAACAATATTACATGGATATTTATTTGATGGCAATAAAGTAAATAACAATAACAATTACACAAGAATATTTCTAATATACCAACAATATTTAAAGATGAAAAAACAATATTTACAGTTGTTCACACAGGATTAACCTGATCAGACATGGATGGATGGGGTGCTGCAACTGAGACCTGCTGTTTGTCTTTTCTGGTGGGCGAGTGGAGAATCACACAGGGTGGTCTGCAAAGAGAGCTTTAGGATGCTTCCTCCTACTGTCCACTGCATCGTCCATCCACAGGGTTTGCAGGGCTGGCTCACTCGTGGCTGCCACACCACTAAGCTGTTTTCAGAAATATGCAAGCAGGAGATGGTGGATGCTATATTATTAGTATAATACTTGTAACTCTGTAGCAGACAACAGTTTGATAAAGTTCTATGTAAAAAAAGAAACCAAAAGATTAGATTCTATAAGTTTCAAAGAGATTTAGTTTATATATTTTATATAATACAGTAAATGTGTACGAATGACCAGCAATAATTCAGTCACTGTAATTATCCATGAAACTAGCTTAGTCATTCCTAAATGCGTGTAGGTTAAAGAAAATTATTTTTACCTGGATATGATTGTCTCTGATGAGCCTAAGGTACAAAGCATGCCGGTGATGACGATAAAGTTTTTTTTAGCTCCTCCAGAATTAAAAATGTACAAAAAAACGGAGCGACATTTCTGGGTCCATTCTAAAGTTTTCACACTGTGGCGCTAGCGACCGGAAAAACACGGAAGTAAGGGCGGAGTTGAACGCAGGCAGGTTGTCCACAGCCGTTTATATGTTTGTATACTCGTTGTTTTTTCAATAAAGTTTCTATGGGAAAAAATGGGGGCTATCCAAGGATACTACCTACGTGACGTAGGTAGATAGAATCCTTCAGAGCATCCTTCCCCTGAATTCGGACACAGCATAGGTGTGATCTAACCTCACTGCACAAAGAGATTACTTCTGATTAGATCATTTCCAAACTCATCCCGCCTTTCTACACAACTTGATTAGTTCTGATTGGATCTTGTTTATCCAGAACATTTTCGTCTTATTTTCATTCGTCAGTACATTTCATTATAGTTTTTGTCCTCTCGCATTAGTTTTTTTTTTCTATTTATTGTCTTTGTTTTTGTCAGAAAAAGCACTATGACGAAAATTAATAGTCACCAAAATGAACACTTCATGCCACGTCAATTTTTTCACTTTGACTTTTTCTGTTTTAGTTCAGCCCTCTGATCATTTTCATTTCCATCTAACAATGTGGCGTCACTTTTTGTACCTAACACATTAACCAGTCCATATCAGTACAGCTATGCAGCATGACTGAGATATGAGGTATTTTCAATGTCAGTGACCTATAAATCTTTTTTTTGAGTGTTTCCCATTTGTGGTAGATTTTATGTGTGATTGAGCAGCATTGTAGTTGTTGCAGTTTGGCCTTTTGTAGCTGTTTTGTATCAACAAACTCGATGAAATGAAAAACAGAAGCTGTAATTCATGCTGAGTAAAACGCCGTGTAAATACAGTGTAACTTTGGCAACGTTTTTATGCCTTTTTTCGTGACCTGTTTTTAAAACTCTAATATTTCTCTTCTCTTTCTCTTCCATCTACTTTCTTCCTCGGTTTGTATCATCCTCCTTCCTCTCACTGTCGGTTTCTCTTCTTTCCATTCCCCCACTTCAGCACCACTTTTGATTGTTTCCCGTCCTTTTCCTCTTTCCTCTAACCTCTCTCATCTCTTATCCCGTGTCTTTGTCTTTCTGTGTGTTTTTCTCCTCCCCTCTGTCATTCCTGCAGTTCTCATCCCCGTCTCCCCGTTGTTGTTTCTCTCTCCCAGGGGTTTCCTTTAGCTTCTAATACAAGCTGACGGTGAATGACAGGCCAAAAGGACTTCTCTCTGATGCAGGGCGCCGGGGACAAGCCACATCTACTCTCTGTCACTCTCTCTCTCTCTCTTTCTGTCATACACTCAAATATAGATGCTGCCACACACTCAAATCCCCATTCTCCTTCTTCTTACCTATGGCCACATAACTCTTTTGCCAAGACAGTCAGCGTGGAGTGTCTGCGTGTGTGTGTGTGTGTGTGTGTGTGTGTGTGTGAGTGTGTGTGTGTGTTAGTTGTCCAAGGTTGTCGCGCTCACACTGGAGAAGCAGAGCTCATTGTTTGTCAGTGTGACACTGGCCTGACTGCAGTTTAACTGGACTGACAGACAGGAGGAAGCTGTCACCACACAACCACTTTGTGTGCGCGTGTGTGTCTGAGTGTGTGTTTTTGTTTTTCCACAGCAGAGATTAAAGAGCAATCATGGGTGTCATATTCACTGCCTCCGGACACGAGCCCTGTCTCCTGTCCCGACTGTCTGTCCGTCCACCTACCAGGCTAATTACCTGTCTGTCTGTCATCCTCGCACGTCTGTCTGTCTGCCTGCTGGCCGATGATGCTGTGCAGCTACAGACTCTGAGGATGCGCAGTACTGCCGTGACATTTTGGAAGTGAGATCACCAAAGTTCATCTTTTGGGGGTAAAACAGGGCATAGAAACTATAATTAAATCAAAGTTCATGTGTGGAAAAGACTTCTTCATGTAATCATTAGTGTAAAGACAGCATTAGTGAACAAAGGCAGTAGCTAAAGCCAGCATAAAGTGAAGAAAAATATGGCTTTAGTCAGTCAGCATATTGTCTGGAAAGAGTCCGATTGTCGTCACTGGACTAAAATGTGCTGTTTGGAAGTTAATTAGGTGTGAATGCTGAGAGGAACAAGTATCACATTTTCTATTTGCAGGCATATTTTAGTCTTAATACTTATTGCACATGGATACATGATATGAAATTAGATTTATTCTTCCTCTACTGCAGTGTAGGCTACACTATTGTTTTCAGCTATATCCATATAGACAGAGGTGGGGGTGTGTTTATGTTGATTTCCTTAACAGAAAAATCAAATGTATACATCTATAGGAAACAAAATGTTTTAGATAATTTCGTTATTTGCTGTCCCTGAGTGTCACTACACAGCAGCACCATGGAGCTGGCTCAAGGGCACGAGGAGGCCTCTTAACGAAATCACACAGACAGCTGTTTCAGTTTAAATGAACGTTGCTTCCAAAACTACAGATCTGGAAGTAACTACCACTACCAGCAAATACTAGTTTAGTCATAATTTTTAAAAAAGAAGATTGGACAGAAGAGGTAGGCTCAAGAAAAGGGTCTGAGTTTACACCAAGCGCACATAAAGTGGCTCATCACAAGAACAAGATTATTTCTATCAAACAATAAGAATGTGTTGGCAGTTTATAAATAATTTGGAGCAAATCATTTTCAAGTTCCAAAATCTGTAATCATACAAACAAATAGAATTACAGTATTTCACACCTCCCACCGTGAGCTTCCACTTAAAGAGTACTAAAAAGTCTGGCTCGTCACATTGTCCCCTCCTACTCATCTACAAGAAAAAGAGCACCATAAGTCTTTTGTACTCTGCACACATACAAATGTCCTCTATAAACTGCCAAAGTATTACCACGGCTCTTTTTTTCTCTTGCTTTTCTCTTGGATAGCCGAAATATTCCTGCTTCCTGTTTGAAGCCTGTTATTTGCTTCCTTTCAGGTTTTGCTATGATCACTTCATGCTGCACAATCATGTTTAGGTGGGTGGCAGTGTTACACCCAACACTGAGTGGCCCACAGCAGAGACATGGACATTACTTACTTCTTGTTATTGCACAAAAGGACAAGAGTGTGATTGTAAAGTGTACACTGCATCCAGGACAGAAACAGCTGCATGCTGCCAACACAACATCAGCTCTTTGCAAGCTTCAGTACAGAGAGCATGCTAATGCAAAGCTAGCCAAGAACCCAAAGTGATGTTAAAGCTGAGTGCCTGCTGACCAAAGCCCAGACCCTGATCTTCAACGCGTAACAAAGGCAGTGATGAGCAATCAGGCTGCAGCGTTTAATGTTCCTAAAATAGAATCACTGTGGTGATCGCTTTGAAGTCTCTTTAGGTTGGTTTTGATCTTTGCTTTGTGTTGTTAGCTTTGTGTTTTATGGAAAAACTAAAAGAAGGACTGGAAGTGTGTCCTCATTAGAACAGGGGTTTGTGCTGGTGTGCTGGACTGTTGTTACTTTGTAAGTATGTGACAGTGCGTTTCAGGTCATTTTACAGAGCAACAAGAAAGTAACGTAAGGAGCAGTGTAACAAAATACTTTCTGCATACTGCATTACTTTTAAGAAAAGTAATGTGTAATATAATTTTGTTTGAGTTATGTCCCCACCACTGGAGGCTGGTACATACCCACATAACATCCACAAGCATGCAAGGACCCAGAAGAACATTGCAAAGTAAAACAGAGGAGCAGTGTCACCCACTTCACCCCTCAGTGGTTTTAATTTTGCAGCTAATTGGTAAAAATACTGCGATGGTTGGTCCAAAAAGAATAACTGATGTTAGAAATATAAATCTGTTGAATGAAATGATGAGAAAAGAAAAATTTGCACCTTGTGCAGCATATTTGTACCAATCACAGAGGAGGGTTTTTTTTCCTTCTGACAGAATCTAACAAAACATGTTGTGTGCTAATTTTGGTTGGTGCCATTGTTGCATATGGTAAGGATGGTAAATCACAGTCCTGTCATTTTATGCAAATATGCGTCTTTCCCAAGGAGTGTGAAAACCTTTACCATAGTTTTTCACTGTGTTAGGCTTTTATTTTATATGTTTAAGTTTAAAACCAAGCTACAGACAAAATATAGTGTTCACTTAAAAAGACTCCATACATACTACTTCACAGTTGTTGACATCTGCAAAGACATAAATGTGATTTTTCAGCAGCTAAAAAGAACATGGTGGAAGAGAAAAGTCAGGTCCTGCAGATTCCTGCAAAACAGTACACCCACACACACACACACACACACACACACAAGCTTGCACGTAGATAGAGGCAACCTTCTAGAATAAAATGCACACTCACACACACACACACACACACACATACTCAGGCACACAGAGCCAGGTAAGCGGAGAGGGATCAGGGTTAACCAGGCATCAGTGTGATGTACTATCTGGTGATCGGGGGCTTCCCTCCTGAGACCCATGTTTGTATGAGCGCGCGCGTGTGTGTGTGACATCCATCGATGAAGTCATGTAAGCATGCCTTGTCACTGCGTCATACCCTTGCCTGAGATAAACTACATTATCCAAAAGAAACAGAAGCAGAGAGAGGGAGGAAAATAGCGAATGCCCTCTGCTTTATTTCTGCCCTCTTTTTGTTTCATTGGGGAGCTCAAGCTTTGCTTTCCGCCTGCTTGTACATGTCATGCATCTCAGAGAAATGCGGGTGACTAAACTCAAAGAGAAAAGCAAAGAGGCAATGGATGCACTTCACCACTGGGACATTACACAGGGAGCTTTTTAAGGAGCCACTGGTAGAGCAGACGTGGAGGCAGTCAGCAAAGTAGTGTGTCGTCCCAATTACTCGACAAGTTTGTGCCTACTTTCCTGTTTCCAAGCATCAAACTGACTCTCAGTCTTGGCACGCAGTGTTTAATCAAAGTAGAGGCTCGTGTCGTGTGTGAGGTCGTATCTTATGTTCTTAAATGTTTACATTTTCACTGGAGTATGAAATAGTTCGGTCATTCATGCTGTAAACTTCAACAAACTTGTCCACTATCTGAAATCACAAAACACAGAAGCAAACAATATAAACAATATCTTATATATAAAACAAATGAGTCATAATAAATGTTCTGTTCTGTTCTCAGACATGTGAAGCTGGAGACACTGGCAACCATAGTCAATTGTAGTCAAAGAAAGCCCTCCGCAAAGCCAGAACATCTTACTATTCGTCACTGATTGAAGAAAATAAGAACAACCCCAGGTTTCTCTTCAGCACTGTAGCCAGGCTGACAAACTGTCATGGTCCTGGGCCACGTTGGCCCAGTATTCTTAGTTTTCATGTGTTTTGTACTTTGTTCTTTCATTGTGCCGTGGTTCCTAGGTTCTGCCAAGATGTTCCTTATTTGATTACCCCCTGTGTGCCCCTCTGTGTATCTGTGAGCCCTCGTTTCCCCTCCTTGTGTTTCATTCAATGTCTTCCCCAGCCCGTTATGTCTGTCCTCTCTCTCTCTCCGCCTGTCTGAACCTCTGTGCACTTCCTGTTTTACTTTGTCAGTCTCCCGTCAGTGTTGCGTTCACTCCTGCCGTGTCTTGTTATGATTATCAGTGTCACCTGTGTTCCCCGTGTGCTCCCACTTCCCTCGTTAACCCTCTGTGTATTTATGTCTGTGTCTCCTTCAGTTCTGTGTCGCGTTCTCCCTCATGGCTGTGTTTCCCTGTGTGTTAGTTAGCCATGTCCCAGTTTAGTTTTGTTATATTTTTCATGCTAGCCTGCAATAAAGCAGTGTTTTGAGTTCACTTTTGTCTCGGTGAGTTTTGCGTTTGGGTCCTTCTCCTGCCTGCACACAGCCGAAACATGACACAAACAGTCAGAGCTCTACTGAGCCAACCATCCCTTTAACGTTAACTAGTGATGACTTCATGAACTTCTTCACAAATAAAATTTTAATCATTAGAGAAAAAATTACCAATAATCATCCCACAGATGTAATATTATCTACAGCTACTTTTAGTACCATCGATGTTAAGTTAGACTCTTTTTCTCCAATTGATCTTTCTGAGTTAACTTCAATAATTAATTCCTCCAAACCATCAACGTGTCTTTTAGATCCCATTCCTACAAAACTGCTCAAAGAAGTCCTGCCATTAATTAATGCTTCAATCTTAAATATGATCAACCTATCTCTAATAATCGGCTATGTACCACAGGCCTTCAAGCTGGCTGTAGTTAAACCTTTACTTAAAAAGCATCTCTAGACCCAGCAGTCTTAGCTAATTATAGGCCAATCTCCAACCTTCCTTTCATATCAAACATCCTTGAAAGAGTAGTTGTCAAACAGCTAACAGATCATCTGCAGAGGAATGGCTTATTTGAAGCGTTTCAGTCAGGTTTCAGAGCTCATCACAGCACAGAAACAGCTTTAGTGAAGGTTACAAATGATCTTCTTATGGCCTCTGACAGTGGACTCATCTCTGTGCTTGTCCTGCTAGACCTTAGTGCAGCGTACGATACTGTTGACCATAATATCCTATTAAAGCGATTAGAACATGCTGTAGGTATTACAGGTACTGCACTGCAGTGGTTTGTATCATATCTATCTAATAGACTCCAATTTGTACATGTAAATGGAGAGTCCTCTTCACACACTGAGGTCAATTATGGTGTTCCACAGGGTTCAGTGCTAGGACCAATTCTATTTACATTATACATGCTTCCCTTAGGCAGCATCATTAGAAGACATAGCATAAATTTTCACTGCTATGCAGATGACACGCAGCTCTATCTGTCCATGAAGCCAGGTAACACACACCAATTAGTTAAACTGCAGGAATGTCTTAAAGACATAAAGACCTGGATGGCCGCTAACTTTCTGCTTCTTAATTCAGATCAAACTGAGGTTATTGTACTCGGCCCTGAAAATCTTAGAAATATGGTATCTAACCAGATTCTTACTCTGGATGGCATTACCTTGGCCTCCAGTAATGCTGTGAGGAACCTTGGAGTCATTTTTGACCAGGACATGTCCTTCAACGCACATATTAAACAAATATGTAAGACTGCTTTCTTCCATTTCAGTTTCAGTTTTATTTGTCATATGCAAGTTAGCACAGGGTCAACATTGCAATGAAATGTGTTTGACGAGCAGCAGTCACTCAGCAGCATGGTACAGTAGAAGAAAATATAATAAAATAAAATAATTAAACAAAAAATAGAAAAATAGTAAAGAGCAAAATATTAGAGAGACGTGGTAAAAGAGAAAAGATGACTAAATATATATGTATCTATAAATATAAATATATGTACACTAGTGATTAAATAAGAAAATCTTGAAAAGAAATATGACGGGAGGGCAGATGGGATATTGCACAGGAATGAGCAGCAGAAATTTACAGTATTGCACTTTTTAAATATCAATATCAATAACAATAAAGTGGAGTGACCAGTGCAGATTAAACAGAGTACTTGTGAAGCTGTAGGACAGCTTCTGAGTGCATCTGTGTTGTGTGTGTTTAAGTGTTGTGGTTGAGGTGTCGTATGGCTTGGTGGTAAAAACTGTTTTTAAGTCTTGTAGTCCGAGCAGACAGACTCCTGTAACGTCTGCCAGATGGTAGCAAGGAGAACAGCTGATGTGCTGGGTGGCTGTGGTCCTTGATGATGCTGTGTGCTTTGCAGAGGCACCGCTGGAGATAAATGTCCTGAATGGCAGGAAGCCTCGTGCCAGTGATGTGCTCTGCTGCTTTCACCACCCTCTGTAGTGATTTACGGCTGCTGGCAGAGCAGCTTCCGTACCAAACTGTAATGAAACTCGTCAGCAAGCTCTCAATTGCACACCTGTAGAAATTTGAGGTGATGTTGGCGTTCATGCCAAACTTCCTCAGCCTCCTCAGGAAGTAGAGTCGCTGGCGAGCTTTCCTGATAGCAGTGTCTGTGTGAAGGGTCCAGGAGAAGTCCTCGGTGATGTTGACTCCAAGGAATTTGAAGCTGCTGACCCTTTCGACCTTGACACCGTTGATGTGGATGGGCTGGTGTTCCCTGACTCTTCGCTTCCGGTAGTCCACTATCATTTCTCTAGTTTTGCTGATGTTGAGAGTCAGATTTGCGCAACATCTCCAAAGTTAGAAATATCCTGTCTCAGAGTGATGCTGAAAAACTAGTTCATGCATTTATTACTTCCAGGCTGGACTACTGTAATTCTTTATTATCAGGATGTCCTAAAAACTCCCTGAAAAGCCTTCAGTTAATCCAAAATGCTGCAGCAAGAGTCCTGACAGGGACTAGAAAGAGAGAGCAGATTTCTCCTGTTTTGGCTTCCCTTCATTGGCTTCCTGTTAAATCCAGAATTGAATTCAAAATCCTGCTCCTCACATACAAGGTCTTAAATAATCAGGCCCCATCTTATCTTAATGACCTTGTAGTACCATATCACCCTATTAGAGCACTTCGCTCTCACACTGCAGGCCTACTTGTTGTTCCTAGAGTATTTAAAAGTAGAATGGGAGGCAGAGCCTTCAGTTTTCAGGCCCCTCTTCTGTGGAACCAGCTTCCAGTTTGGATTCAGGAGACAGACACTATCTCTGCTTTCAAGATTAGGCTTCAAACTTTCCTTTTTGCTAAAGCATATAGTTAGGGCTGGACCAGGTGACCCTGAATCCTCCCTTAGTTATGCTGCAATAGACGTAGGCTGCCCGGGATTCCCATGATGCATTGAGTTTTTCCTTTCCAGTCACCTTTCTCACTCACTATGTGTTAATAGACCTCTCTGCATCGAATCATATCTGTTATTAATCTCTGTCTCTCTTCCACAGCATGTCTTTATCCTGTCTTCCTTCTTTCACCCCAACCAGTCGCAGCAGATGGCCCCGCCCCTCCCTGAGCCTGGTTCTGCCGGAGGTTTCTTCCTGTTAAAAGGGAGTTTTTCCTTCCCACTGTCGCCAAAGTGCTTGCTCATAGGGGGTCATATGATTGTTGGGTTTTTCTCTGTATGCATTATTGTGCGATCTACTGTACAATATAAAGCGCCTTGAGGCGACTTTTGTTGGGATTTGGCGCTGTGTAAATAAAGTTGAATTGAACTGAACTGAATTGAATTGAATTATCTGTAGCTAGAGTATATTTTGGGTAGGAGGTGTTGAGGCTTTCAAAGTCCAACAGCCTGATTAGATTTAGATCTAAAGCAGCCACAGAGGGGAACATGAGTACCTCTAAAACATTCATGCGAGGCTCAGCTTTCACTACATATATAATTATAATGTGAGTATTGTTACAATTTCTTTGTTAGGCTGTTTGTGTAAGAATGCATTAGAACAGTTGTTTTTATTTCAGAGCGTGTGCAAAATGAATATTACAAGGAAGGCTGTGCTATATGTAGCAGTTGTCCCTGCCTCACACCTGATGCTGACCTCATTGTACAACGTCCCTGTATCAGCGGTGTGTCCTGATGCAGCGGGCTGCCACAAATCGAATAAGTCCTTTGAATTTACAGTCGATCTGGCATGAGATTAATTAGCATATGCTCTTGCTATTTATAGTCATATTTTTGAAGCAGAGCTGCCATTAAGTGAATTATGATGTGTCACCAGATATAGCACTTCTGATAAAATAATCAAATCCGATATGTAAAGCACAGACTATAATCTCATTTTCTAGACCTTATTACATTTTGTTGACAAGATATTGGCGTATCTGATGGTTGCTGGCCCCTGACAGCCGAGTACACAGCAAGGATGTCATGTCCTATTTAAAATGCCCCACTATGCTCTGAGTAAAGATCGAATTTACAAAAAAATAAATGCTTACCTGTGCAATCAGCTTATGTACAGTTACAACAAAAGCTATAACTGAAATATTTTTAGAGTTCGTTGTGTTACGCAAAGTGACAGTTTTGGATTTTGGAACTTGGTTTTGTGTTTCTTCAGACTAGTTTCAACCAAAGTAATCGATAATACATTAAAGGTCAGTTTACATCAGGGGGATTTACAGGTTTTTTAAGATACAGTGCTCAAAGGTTCAAAAGTAAGAGTTTGGCCACATCCATGTGTATTTTATACAGAGACTCTTTATTGTTATTTTAGGTAAATATAATAGTTTGGTTGATTCCCAGAAGAGCTCACAGATATCTTAGAGTTGACTGAAGTTGGAGACTTTCCATTTGTAAAGTTGTCTGATAGTATGAGGAGTGAAAAGGTGAGGAAGCCAAGTAGGAGACGAGATATCAAAGGTAAACAAGTGCAAATAAGCAAATAACCCCTTTATGACTGCACAGCAACTAAAGGGCGCTCGCCAGCACGTAGGTGTGTATGTTTCATCGTCAGCGATTAAGAGAAGAGTTCATGACCAGAACCTCAGAGGATTCATCGACTGTACCGTGACGAGCACGAGGAGATAATGACTGCATTGTTAAAGAGTAACGTTGGTGTTGCTGGTAAAAACAAATGGGCATAATAATACTTTATCCACATGAAACAGCAGGTCAGGTTTATTGTTGGCATTCTGAGTTTAGTCATACTGGGTGTATTTATATCCGACCTCTTTATACGGCTGCTGTCTATCTATAATGTGCTATTTAACCTGTTTTAGTGTATCTACAGTTGCTGTGCATGCAAGTTACTTTGCATCCCACAGACATCTGGGTGACTTCTCTCAGACTTAAGACTTAACAATGCTGAAGCTCATTTTATTCTGGTGTGTGTCGCTGCTGCTCTCCATATCTCTGACATTACATGAAAGTGCTGGGAGGTCTGCTCTCCCCACATTATCCTCATGGAAGGACGCTGAGGTCCCAGAACAGAGCCATAATGCCACAATATTAATTACGTCAGATGGAAATAACCATCTCCTTTTGACTATAATGGTCCTGACTGACATGCTTTTATTTGGCATCCTGTCGCTGGGGTCTTTTTATTTTTTTAAACTGTGGAGAGAGCACTCAGCAGAAACAGGCAACAAGCTCTCTGCCATCAATATTGCATGATATCCATCTACTATCAAAAACAAAATACACCCTCTCAGGAACAGGCGTAGTTATCTAAAACTGTGCGTTGAGTGCGTATGTTTTATGCACAGATAGCAAATAAAAAAAAAGATTTTTAGATGTAATAGGGGTTAAATGATCAGAGTCACTGGTAATTATAACCCTTACTCCCTCGGTGTACCTACTCTACTGGCATATCAGATATCTTGGGATAGAAACTTGACACTCTGTCTGGCCTAGAAATAATTGTTTGACAGTTGGGCCATTTCTGTTTTATTCCATCTTCCATGAAAGCTACACAAGTCCAACCTTCACCCTCAAACTAGTCTGTCAGTCCCTGTTCCTATAGGAACAGATTTACCATCATGGAGCTGTTATTAGTTGAGAGGATTTGGGAAAATGTTTCATTTTGTGCCTGGGACATGACTCACGTTGACATGCTCCTGTGTGCACAAGTAAAACATGGCTCAACATCGCACTGTGTATTACATCAGTGCAGACAGAGGAAAAATAAGCAACATCTAGAGGGGATGAATCAGTCTCTCACGGTCTCACAGTTATAATGGGTGATTTTAACAGCCATTCAAAATGGCTTCTCCATTGTTATATTCAAAAACAAAGATTTATCTCTTTTTTTAGCTTTTTTTTTTTTTCATTTCCAGACTGACAGTACAAAGAAAATGTCAGCAGTTTTCTGTCATTTTCAGTAAACATAAACAGTATTTTTTAAAATCACATTTCTGATAAAACCTTCACTGGCCTGAGTCATGAGTCACTAATCATTCAGGTCCTCCCAAAACATGTTTGTTCCATGAAAAATAAATACATGTACATATATCAGTAGAAAAAGAAGAAAGACAGGCCGCATGATATAATAAAACTAATGCTGGAATATTTCATCTTTAATGTTAATATAACTGAAATTGGCCTTAAAGCTGGTAGAAAGCTTGTCTGGCTATCAGACCTTATCAGCATCGTTCTTTAGATGAGCCTGTGTTGGACTCCAAACGTAAGAACTGACCATATTTGAGTGATTGGAGTGCAAAGTTATAAACTAACACTACAGCAAGCTGGGTTATCGTGGTGTATCCGATTATGGCTGACCACGATGCACAGAAATACAAATCAAATGCAACAATTTCACCCACTGAAACACAAACCCGTACCTCAGAGCAGGCCATATTGTTTGTCAGATAAATGCATTAAAATGCAAACAACAACACAACAAACACACTTTCCAGTACAGTCACTTGAATTGGCTGGGTAAGCCCTTTCAGAGAGCTATTTATGACATACGCCTAAAGTCGAGTCTTCTCAGTAATCACATGAATGAGTTATGAAAATTAAAACCTCGCCGATCATAAAGACATTAGAAAAACATCCGGAGAGACTAAAGCCATTTTTAAAGCTCTAACATGGGATTTTAGATTCAAAGTTCTTGCTATTTGAAAAATACTTTGTAAAACTATGCGTGTTATGGAGAAGTGTTTGCCAGTATCACACTCCTGAAGTAAATGTGGGGATTGGTTTTTCACTAAACACTGTGTTGGTTCATGTTGCATTTCAAGTTGTTGCAGCTTGTTTGCGTCTGCTCTGACTACGCAGGTGGTACTTTGCCCACATCACTCCTCTAAAGCTGGTGGCAGTGTACTGAGATGAACTGTCACTTAGCCGTTTAACACAGTTATTATATTATACAATAAAGTACGTAGGACATGCCCAGATATTTTTGTAGGGGTTGTGTAATATTCATTTGAGCAGTTATCTGGATTCATTTCTTGTTTCCTGACAGAGCCCACTGTAGTATTTGTTTATACACTGTTGTAATATATCTATATCACGGCTAAAGCACTTCTGGATGGATGCAAACTGCATTTCGTTGCCTTATACCTGTGACATGTGTAATGACAATAAAGTTGAATTCTATTCTATTCAGTGGTTTCAATCTTACCTTTATTACCTTTATTAAAAAAGAACCAGTTTCAAATGTTGATAATGTGCTTGAATATTTTCAAAACCACTGATAATTTGCAGAAGTGAAAAATAAAGCAGATGTGGAAACGATGGAAGTATTAAAGAAAGATGATGTCTGATTCTGACCTTTTCTCTCATTCACACTAATACCCCCCTGGGCATAAAAACTCAATTTCCCACAGTTCCCAGGGTACGACCCCTCTTTTTGTTACATTCATAGACTGAAATAACCTGATAGTAGTTCTAGAGTCCTAAAAGGGGTGTTGGCCTTGACTCTTCACTCTCACACCAATCTGATTAGCTGTCAACACCCCAACCCCACTCAACCCATCCCCACCCGTTGGCTTTACCTATTTCTCAGTGTCCAAGTTGCTTTGGTTCTCTCTGTATGCCCCACAGTCTCTGTAAAGAACCATTTTCTAAGTCTGCTTCACCTTGTCTTTGCACATTTTCTGTAAATCTCTGAGTTACCACAGTGCAGAGATACATACATCTTATTTGTTAGAGGATAAAGACAAGAAGAGAAAAAAACAGGTGTAACAGGTTTAAGAAGAGGTAGAAAAATAATTTAGAGTACACACAGTAGAGATCTTCTGTGGGGCTTTTACTTTTATGGTTTGGCGCACGTGTCTTTGTTCTTGCATGTATGTGTGTGTGGGTTTGTGCACACATACTGTATCTGTCTCCAGTGTATACTCTCCACTCAGTGAACAATAATAATCCTCAGTAAAGTAACAGCCAAAGAATTAAACCTTCACCTGATGGTGTCCCTCACGGCTTTTAACAATTAACACACACACAGACACACACGCACACACACGCGATACATAAATGCCCATCCATATGGTTTGCAGAAAATGCCACCCACTTAAGACTTCCATTGAAAATTCAGAACATGCATGCATTTGCACATGCAAACTGTGAGATTTATGCATCCCTGGGGTAAAAGTTCCCCGATGTTTATACTGCGCATACAAGTGTGTGAAAAGTATGTGTTGTAGCTTACAGTGTTAGTCTGTTTGGATGCAGTAGTGGGACTGATTCTTCTACTTTCATTTTGACTGCAGGTATATAGGCTTCAATGTTCTGCTTGCTTGCATGCGTGTGTGCGTGGTGTGCGTATGTGTGTGTACAGTCTGTGTAAGGTGTATGTAATAAAGGTTTTCATTTGGTTATGAGGCTTCAGAAGGGCCATCCAGAGAAGCCTTAGATTGGATCTGCTGTGTGTCCGAGGAGAATGGGAAATAACATCAGCCGTCAGGAGAGGAAAGGTGAAAAATAACCTGTCATCACTTCTCTCTCTCTCCCACACACACGCACTCTCTGTTTCAGTCTCTCTCTGGCACTTCTTCCTGGATGTCCTGCCTTTCACCTTTGTAGCTCTCTCTCTTACATTTCAAACTCATAGCTGTTCTTGTCTCTCTGTGTCTCTTGTATAACGTTTTTAAATTACAAACCTAATAACAAAAGTAAAAAGTGCACCTTGAGAGACAAATATGCATAGAAACTAATTTCTGAACTAGCTGTGATTTTTTTTTGATTTGTCAAAATTTGTAATAAATTTAAATGCAAGATACTCAGTTATGGCCATTAAAGAGTAAGTGAACCCTCAAACTCTGAAAAACCCCACCATGTGCTGAGTAGTTTGTCACCTGTTGCAGCACCCTCAAGTGCCCCTCCCAGTGACTCAAACAAGGCTGATTTCCTGTGAACTGGCATTCAGCACAAACGGTTAGAACCCAATCCCTGACCCGAAGGCGCAGGGAACCAACCCTCTCGTCTACTGGCAAAAACCCCAAAGTACAAGCAGCAAGCCAAGAGCAGAATACCCAGTAGGAGTCCAGCCCCTCTCCAGGAGACTAGTTCCAGAGCCCAAGCTGTGAACTGAGTTGAGCCTAACTGTAACTAGTCAGTATCTCAGAACCTCGTGCAGTAGATCAGGCGCCACCTGAGAGCTGATGTTCAATGTCCCAATAATCAGTTTTGATAGCCAGGGATCAGACTGCCACAGTCCCCACCCTCGACCATCGCCTATCAAACATTGCACGTGAACCCTATGGCATCTCCTGTGTTTGGTGAGCCTACGGAAGGCTGGGCTCATGTACTTTCTTTAGCTGTGCCCAGCCTCTCATCATTGGCTAAAGCCCTGCAACCAGGCGCTCTGCATCGAGCTCCCTCCCCAGACCTGGCTCCTGGATAAGGCCCGTATCCAGGGCAGGGTACAGTGATCCCTTGTTTTTTCCTCTATCTTAGAGGTCCACTGTCTTTGTCTGGTCCCTCATCCAGGACCAATTTGCCTTGGGGGTCCTTTCCTACGACACATAGCCCCTGCGATCACTGTGGCACGCAAGTGTGGTGGGAACACCTGGTCCCAGTCGGTGAGATCTTTAATTACCACCTCTGGCACAGCTTTGACAGCATTCCAAAAGAGACTGGGGACTAGGAACCATTGCTAGGGCTGCTGCAAGGAGCTGCAGTTGCAAAGTGGTTGATGCCTGTTGTGGTAGTAAGCCCCGAACCAGCTAGTGGACACCGGAGCTGAAGGGAGCCATCAAGCTGAAAAAGAAGTCCTATCAGGTTTGATTAGCCTGTGGGACTTTGGAAGCACCTGACGGGCAGGCCAAATGGAACACAGTTTGGGTGGTAGCTATGAAATCGGGTTGTATGTCATGGTCGGATGGTCCTCCCCGGGCGATCTGGATTTTTTTGTGTGTATTCTCTCCCTGTTTCTTCTCTCGCCCAGCCGCGGGGTTTGTTTACGGAAGTTCGCGCTTCTGGGGAGGGCGTGGCTTGGACAGCCTTCCACCCGGAAGCTCCTCCGCACGGCTGTGGACTCACCCGTGCTTGATCACTCTGCCAGCTGCTTCTAATCAGCCTCCATCTTAGAGCTGTGGTATTTAAGGAAGATGCGCGGCGACAGTCAACGTCGGATTATTATTCCAAGCCAGTAGCGTTCGTTACTGAAGGGGAAGTTGATAGTTGGTTTAAGAGCTCCGCTAACTCCATGTTTGCTTTCTTCTCACCTAGGAGTTTGGCTCAGAGAGGAGGATCAGGAAGCACCAGTCACACACGGGATAGCACGGACGAAGCAGCACTTGGGGATTTAAGAGGAACACCTTTGGATTGCACCTTTAACTGTTTGTGGCACATTTTTTGGACACTGTAAATAAACGCACTGTTCTCCCTGTTAACCAGAGCGCCGCATTTTGGGTCCTTTTTCTCCTGCAACTGTGACATTGTAGTTATGGCCATGAAACAAGACTTTTAGTCTGCCTCAAAGTAATTCTGGCAAATGATCAGGTGACTCAGGAGAGGAAAACGGTGTTCTACTCACATGGTGTATAGTGGGGTTGCTGACTTCAACTGAGCACATACTCAAGTGGTGGAAGGAATACCTTGTGGACCTCCTTAATCCCACTGACATGTCTTCTAAATAGTGCTTTCAGCGTTAATCTCGTTAAAATAGTGTTAATGCCATAACCGCATTAACGCAGGAAATCTCCGTTAGCGAGTTAGCGCAGATCGCCCCGTGCGTGGGGCTGCACGGTGCTAACGCGTTGACGCCGTGCAGCCCCACGGACCTTAAAGATGGGGGACCAGAGGGTGTGCTCCAGCTACAGGTGGATCACAGTTTAAGTACCTCAGGGTGTTGGGAGAAGGGAGCGGGAGATTAACTAATGGATTGGGGGCATGGCTGCAGTGATGTGGACGCTGCATCGATCTGTTGTGGTATAGAGAGAGCTAAGTATTAAAACAAGGCTCTCAATTTGTGGTCAATCTACGACCCTACCCTCACCTATGGTCACGGGCTCTGGATAGGAACCAAATGCGGAAAATTGGCACTGATTTAAATGTCTGGATAAGTAAGATGAAATTGTTTAGGTTCAGACACAAAAATTTGGCTAGGTTAAGAAAGAAAGGTTTTAGGCTTTAAAAATACTGCTGCCATAAGATGTTGTTGTCACTGTGAAAGGAGCTCCTTGGTAAAGGTCAAGGAAGTACTGGTTCTGTCTAAAACAATGTTGACTACAGCAAACAACATGACAACAGTAAAGTCCCATGTCTAACCGTTCTTATGAGAATAGTCTGAAACACCAGGCTGAAAAAACTTTGTGTTTACCTGAATTGAAGATTCTACCCCAAAACAGTCCAACCTCGACCCTGAAGGTTCAATCTGATCATTTTCAGATGGTCATGTTGTGGTTAATTGACTTCTATAGTTTTGTTGGGAACCAAAATGCTTTTAGAGAATATAGGAATTCATTGTACTGTATCTCATGAGAACAGCATACATAAAAAACACTGTCATGAGAAACAGGAGATAATCAGTAAAGGTGAGAGGGTTATAGCATAGACGACTGTGTTAGCATGACAGTTGGAGGTGGAGAAAAAATGGGACTTGCGAGACGAGAGTGAGAGCAGGAGTGAGGGTGGTAAATTGAAAAAAAAAATGTGGGAGAGGTGAGAAACACTGAGATATATATAGCTGCAAGGCAGGTGCAGTGATCACGGTGGAAGAATTGTTTCCTGATTTCAAATGTGAGAAGAAAGCTAACTGTGTCTGTGAAGAATCTGGAGGTCTATATGAAATCTGAGACCTTTGACTCATTGACTGATGAACTGCTTTGCTCAATGATTGCCCAGCGAATGGGAGTTTATTCACTGGAGTAACAAAACTTCACGTTAGCACCTTTTTTCCAGCAAAAGGTTCCGTTCATTTTGATCAACCTTTCTGACTAGTTTTGTTCATTATTTTCTACTAGTTCTAGAAGATGTGTGAAGTGGGCACGCACTGTGAAAACGGCTACAACAAAAATAGATCAACTCCTTTGCCATAAGCTTTATGAAAAGAGTGATTTAAATAGATTTGAATGGGAGGTGTAAAGTGGGCAGTGAGTGAAAACACTGCTGTGTCACCATAGGAAGCCAGACATGTTGGAGAACATTTGGTATGCAGCACACCCTGAAGAAAAAACATGTGACTGCGGCCAACAGTGAGCAGTGGATGCTCTTTTTGTGAAACTGCCCCAACGGCAGCAGGTGATGTCTTCATTTCTAACAAGGTGAGGAGGACAAGAGACTGTTTTGCATCTCTGTTTATCTAAATGAGAATCTTGCCAGGTCAAGGTGTCGCTTCAGAGTATCTGTGTGTGTCTGTGTGTGTGTCTGTGTGTGTCTGTGTGTGTGAGACTGTGAATGGTGAAGGGTTTCCTTACATTCATTTTTTGATTGTATGTGTCCCTGTTTTAATGTTTGTCTGCATCTGTGTGCAAATATCAGAGAAGCGCGAGGTGTGGTGTTGACTCTGGAGATCGATGGTCGGTCCCATAGGAAGAGGAAAAGGTCAATCTTCTACTGTAAGAACACCGCCATACTACACATGCATGTGTGTCTGTGTGTGTGTGTGTGTACATACAATAGCTGTGCTTAAGAGAGAAAATGTAACAGAAAGCATGGTCTACAAGACCTTAAGCCAAAGGCTTTATTAAGCACACAGCTTAAATCACATCATCATCTGATTTATTTACCTTTCGTGTTGGTTACCTGTTTGATTTTCTCCTTCACTCCTACATTATGCCAACATCAAGGACAAAAACATATTCCAAAAAGGAAATTAAGGCAACATCTAAATGCTCCTCTCTCACTTACCTTGTGGGACATTTGTTTGTAAATTATTCAGTGCTCTTAAACAGACTTTGTGAAACCAAAGGTTAAAATATTTCCTCAGACACCGCTCACAGATGCAGCTGAAATACTATAACTGTGTTTATCATTTTATTTATGAGACTTTAAATAAATTAAATTTATTTCTTTCACATGTATTAAGAGGTTAAAGTAGCAGCCCGGTGCAGCTAATCAAATGCATTTAATTAGTTAATCATCAGCCAGCATGAACACCTCTACAAAAGCAGAGGTTTTGGTAGTTTCCAGGTCTAAAGCATTCACAGGTGTGTTAACACAATGACACCATCTTCCCAGGAGTGAACGTCCCAGAAATTCATCCCGAGGTCAGACCCTGCACAGAGCATTCCCAACGCCTAACATACCAACAATTTGTCCCGCCCCTAGGCATCACATAGTAACGCGAAAAGTACCCTTCCACGTCCTTATGAAACGCTCTGGGTTGTCAACTGAATCCAACAGAAAGCCGCTCGAGGGCGGTAAGACTCGCTGAGAGCGGAGGCTCCAGCCGTCCATCCCAGCCCTAACCCTAACCCTATCACATCGTCTTTTCCAAAGTGATTCAGGATCTGAAAGTGAACTGATTTACATAATGATTTGTTAGGTTGATTTTCACACATAAAACACATATTTAGATTCATTCCAACCGGTCTCATGCCCCGGAACACGTAACATACTGACGATTTGTCACAGTCGTCGGTATATAAGAGTTACATCTCAGGCGCGTACAGCCTGAGATGTAACTCATAAAGTTACATCTTAAAGTTCATGACAATTACAAAAAGAGTGAAAAGGTATTCCTGTTTGGAAAACCTCCTGAGAGCAATCTTCTGCTCTCTGAGCTTCGACAAGGCTCCGTCAAGGGCCGTGAAGGGCAACACCAAGGTTTGGACTCAAATCCAGCTGTTTCTTTCGAACAATGATTTTATTGAATTAAGGAATCTTAATTAGCAGGATTCTGCAGAGAGTGAATGTCACTGGAGACGGATACACTGAAAAGCAGATGAACAGAAATGGAGACCTTATAGTGTGTATTTTGATGTTGAATGAGTGGAGAGAGTCTTATCTGGAGCAGAGTCATCCATGTGAGCGTTTGAGGGAGTAGAGAGGAGTATCGCCAAGAGTTCCAAACTTTTTCCTGTTTCCAGAGTTCTGAGACTTTGTAGGTGAGGAAGGCAGCCAGGTGAGTGTCCAGCAAGATCCTTAGAAGCAGAATTGACAGGCAAATCAGGCAAAGAAATCAGGTGAGTGGCGAATACTGAACTCAGAGGGTGGACACTGGAGACACAAGGAGCGAATACATTAACATGAGGATAATGTGGCTGATGGCAGAGCGGAGGAACCTGGATCCAGGGGCAGGAATGGAAAACACCCCAAAGCACAAACACTTAACCTGGATCACGACAGGCTCCATCTATCCCAACTTCTAACTAAGCACACTGATCCTTTCAGTCTTTGATCTCAGGCTCAGAAGATTAAAGACTAGGGGGGACAGAGTCTCTCAGTCCAAACCAAGACTTTGGAAAAGACTCCAACCACAGCTAAATTTAGTTGACTATGTTAACTGTGGACCTCTTGGCCCTCACAGCTGAACCAAAAACCACAACCCACCACAAAAATTGAGGCCATCTGCCCCACAGCTAAAACTCGACCAAAATCGATCATGCAACACAACAATGTCCCCAAGTATAAGAGCAACAGAAAGGCTCAAAAAGAATCAAAGTGTTCAATTCAATTCAATTTTATTTCTATAGCGCCAAATCACAACAACAGTCGCCTCAAGGCACTTTATATTGTAAGGCAGACCCTACAATAATGCATACAGAGAAAAACCCAACAATCATATGACCCCCTATGAGCAAGCACTTTGGCAACAGTGGGAAGGAAAAGCTCCCTTTTAACAGGAAGAAACCTCCGGCAGAACCAGGCTCAGGGAGGGGCGGGGCCATCTGCTGCGACCGGTTGGGGTGAGAGCAACCGGTTGGGGTCCGATATTGTTTTGGCAAAATTACACATCGATTCAATATTGATTTTAGTGACCTCCGATTGGCATAACCGGGTGTCATTACTGCTGACGTGAATTATGATCTTACTGTATTTACGTTTACCCTTAGCCAGCAGTTTTAAATTTCCTTCAATGTCGCCTGCTCTGGCCCCTGGAAGACAATTTACTATGGGTGCTGGTGTCTCTAGCTTCACATGTCTGAGAACAGAATCGCCAATTACCAGAGTTTGACCCCCGGCGGGTGTGTCGCCGAGTGGGGAAAAACGGTTAGACACATGAACAGGTTGGTGGTGTACCTGGGGCTTCTGTTTAGGACTATGCTTCCTCCTCACCGTCACCCAGCCGCCCTCTTTCCCCAGCTGCTTGGGGTCTGCCGGGAAACAGCTAGCGGGGCCTACGCTATCTTCGGCTGCACCAGCTACGGGTGACTCAAGGGTGCGAAGCCGAGTCTCCAATTCAGTAATCCTGACCTCCAGAGCTGCAAATATGCTACATTTGTTACAGGTATCATTACTGCTAAAGGAGGCCGAGGAGTAACTAAACATCTGACACAATGAGCAGGAAAGTGCAGGAGGGACAGGTGAAGTAGCCATGGTGCTAACGAGTCAGCTACAAGCTAAGCTAAGCTAGCGAAACAGTACAGAGACAGTGAGGGAATACTTTGGCTATCAGTATTCCCTCACTCTGTCAGTGCGCCCCAGGGCAGCTGTGGCTACAATGCAGCTTGCCATCACCAGTGTGTGAATGTGTGTGTGAATGGGTGAATGACTTTATGTAGTGTAAAGCGCTTTGGGGTCCTTAAGGACTAAGTAAAGCGCTATACAAATACAGGCCATTTACCATTTACCATAAATTAGGTAGTGAGTACACAGAGTGTGCTTCGAATGAAGCACATGAAGATTATACTATGAAAACAGAAGTTATCTCAAAGTTTTTAATTAAATTGCTATGCAGATAAGCTACTCAAAAACACCACTGTGTGTTGGAACAGGAAGTGATACTCTACCGCAAGACAGCGAACACCAACTGACAGCGCCACCCGAAGGACTGAGTGTTGCAACATCCAGTCAGCAACCCAACTGAAATGATGTTGTAGGATCTCAGGAGAGCATGAACAAAACGTCCACAAACCTCAATGAACCAAAGCAGGCCTGTAAAGAAGAGTGGGCCAGAGTTCCTCCACAACAACATAAGAGGCTGGAAAAGTCTTAAAGAAAAGGACTGACTCAAGTTATCACTGCTAAAGGTGCATATACAAACTTCCTTTTTCACAGGACTACACAGGAAAACTTTCTCTTTCACGACAGTATTCTGTCAGTAGGAAAAACAATAAACAAATGCAAATGTTTTAGAGCATGGCAGCACGGTGGTTAGCACTGTTGCCTCCTGAGTTCAATTCCACCATCAGTGTGGAGTTTGCGTGGGTTCTTTCCAGGTACTCCGGCTTCCTCCCACAGTCCTAACCCCAGAGTTAGTGTGGTTAGGTTAATTGGTAACTCTAAATTACCCATAGGTGCGAATAGCGCCTGTCTCTATGTGTTAGCCCTGCGAGAGGCTGGGGTACCTGTCCAGGGTGTAACCTACCACCCACCCTAAGACAGCTGGGATTTGCTCCAGCGACCCTGACAAGGATAAGTGGAAGAAAACGGATGGATGGACTCAGAACAAAGGTACATAGTGTATAGACTCTTTTCTTACAATCATAAAGGAAAGGTCACCTGTAGTGATCAGACCACTGTCATGTGACTCTGTTGTCTGTGAAATATTGATTTGTACTCTTGGGCAGGACAAAAAGCATGGATAGGCTCGGTAAGTAAATCTACTCATTTAAGATTCAAAAGTGATTATAGTTCATTTATGTCCATTTTCCTTGTTGCCAGGGTCACGCATCCTACCTGAGGACTCTGGAGAATATATGTGATGCAGACACAAAACCTACTTCCTCTTGAAATAAATTAGTTTAGAAGCTGTTGTGTCTGTAACAAACATATAAAGGACAAGGAGAGATTGCATTTTTGTGACTGTTTCAGCTCTTTGGACTCTTAATCTTTCAGTGGCAAATGTAACTTTACTGTTGTGGCTCCTTGTATCATGGCACCGTAACATTACCGCACTTTCTCCAAGTGAAAGCAGCTGAACTAAAGCAAAAGATCAAAGAAAACAGCCGGTGAAGGTTGTTGAGCACCATCCAGTTAAAGAACCACTCATTTTAGTTTTGTTCAGCAGTTGATACGTGAATAAGAAGCTGCATGTTTGGGTGACTCTCAGCGTGTCGGAGGCTTTGACAGGCCGAACCACACAGCTGAACCAAAACAGTGACGGACGCTCTTAAAATGTTTTTCAGCTCTTTTTGCATTAAAACAATTTTGCCCACCCAGTGACAACACTGGTGAAAATACTTTCAAATGGTCTATACAGTATGCATACATTACATCAGATAGTATTAAACTATTCCACTACCTGGGAGGCAAAGCAGAGCAGCTCAGCACACTAATTAACACTCCCAGCAGTGTGTGTGTGTGTGTGTGTGTGTGTGTTTATTTCAGTCTGTTAGTGTGATAAATGCACCTGATTGGATTTTGAAGATGAAAACTTGAGTTTGCTTCTCACGCCCCCAATTATTTTAAATGTATGCAGAGAGGAGAGCCCAACTGGCCCGTTCACTTCATCCAGACATTAACGAAGAGACAGAAGCTGAGGGAGAGCGGGAGCTGCGTGGGTCTCAGTCTAAGCAACTGTGTTTGCCCTCCAGCTGAGATTACACATCAGGTGTTGGGTAGAATTTAATAAATGTGAGGTATACACCGACGCTGCTCCCACAATCACGTTTTGTTTTTATGGGGAGACTTGAACAAACATAATGTTATTGATGACACCTGTGCGACTGCTGATAAGTCAAAATATCTCAATGAGTTTTCTGGTCAGGTCTCTTAAACAAGTTAAACCTAAGATTCAGCTGTTTGTGAGCTTCGCATCATCTCGTTTAAACTGCATTCAAACGCCTATGGGCCTCTGACAATGGGAAAATGATTTTATTGTTACTAAAATTCTCCAACTTTAGTCATAATAAAACCCGTATGGCATCTTTACATAGCTCAGCTCTGATTTCACCTGTAACAGTTATAAATGAGTCACAGAAAAAAAAGCCGTTTTATGCTTTTTATCTGGCTCAGCTACAAGGTGAACACACCGGTCTAACACAAACTTCTCTGCTTGTTTAAAATGATTATTTTCCTTGATAAGACGTGGAAAAGAAGTAACTCATTAAATTCTGCTGTCTGTGCCCGATGGGTCAAAAAGTTACATGACTGAACGGTGCTTTCAAATCAGATATTTGGAGCCTTAAACTTGTGTTTATATCTGTATCATTATTATTATTATTATTATTATCTCTAGTATTTGTTGGGTCTGCGCTTCCACAGGCCCCGCTGGTTTTAGAAACGTATTCCCGTTAACGACAAGGAAGCAAGACAATCAGCCATCGATCGATTTTTTACTTGCTAGCAATGGAGGCTGGTCGGAACCAGGCTCTTGGAGCTGAACGCTCCTCACCTGTCTCCTAGCCAGCTTCAAATAAACAGCCTTCCTTGCAGCCTTTTATTCTGAGAACACAAGCACCACCCATTGTAATACCCCCCTTTGGTCACAAAAGGTTAAAACACTGCGTGCGTGCGTGCGTGCGTGCGTGCGTGCGTGTGTGCATGTGTGTGTGTAGGATGTGCCTATGATAAAACACTATAGCCTCCCCCACCATTCAACAGGCTGGGGGTCAGATACAAAGGAATGTCTTTGGTCATACAGTTTGAACCAAGACTTACAAATTTAAGTAACACAATGACAACATTTAACAATTTGACTCCAACAGTCCCCCCTTTTTGTCAATTTTGTACTTAAATTTCCACTTATAAACCCTTATGTTCGACAGTTTCAGTGTAGGCTTCACTCACACACAGCTCCTCATGTCATTCACTTCCTATGGCTTCAAAAGTTCACAGTTAATGCATGTACTAAACGTGCTTAGCAATTATCCTACTTCTCATTCATCTCATACACAGTAAACTGCATCCTGCAAGTAAACAAATGAATGTCAACAGTCAAAAACAGGAATCAGCATTCTCAAAATCATATGCCACCACAATCCAAATGTATGCAGACATATCATAACACATCAGTTGGTTTTTATTGTTTGTCCATGTGGTTTACAGCTATCTTCAAAGCTGTAGCTTGGTCAGCACTCCTTTTTATGACCTCTATCAAACCCCCAAATCTTCTCACTGTAGGCATCCTTCCTGTGGGGTGATAGAGTCAACTGGTGGGTCATCTGCATTTACAACTCCGCTCCTGTCCTGTTGTCACTGCAGAAAAAGGTTTTTTTAAAGGAAATTGGATCAAGTTGTTGTTTATGATCTTCTCCCCCCTTTTTGAGTCATGTCCACCCATGGCTCAAAACTTCAGCCAGCTTATAGAAGTGTCCATGATGTAAATGACACAAAGGAAAGCCCCTCTACAGTATCAAGTCTGCATGGCAAAGTGACACACTTTAGGCGATCTTCATCCTTGGGAAAAGTGCTGTCAGTAATTTCCCAGTCACCTGGCATCTGTGCTGTTCACAGAATCACAATTCCATTGCTGAACTTCCTCTCTGCGCCGTCGGATGGAGCTTGGCACGCTCCCTTCAGCCCTCAGGTTCTGTTCCAATGCGGCTGAAGAATTAGGGCAGAGCACGTCTTACACCCTAGTTGTCTTCCTCAACGTCAACGTCAAATCTCCTTCTGGATCTTTTGTTGTTCATAGTCTCCTCTCGACGATCTTCTGGAAGCCCAGTAGCACAGCTCTCTGTGGGATGTCTGCTGTGCTGAAGGTGATCTCTGCTCCTCACTGATCCTCCTGAAGCCTCTCTCCTGGCCTCAGCTTCCATCTTGTAGACAATCTCCTTCAGTCACTCCTTCTCATGGTACCTCACGACACCTGCAATTTAGAACTGAAACTCCTCTTTTGCCACACGGCCCATGCCATGTGTCAACGCCACACAATGAGACATGCACAAGAATGTTGTACATTCTCTCAGAAAAATTCCCCAGGGTTTGTCCCTTGGAGCAGCTCCACTCCAGGCCTGTAACCCTGTGTCAAAGAAAGACATTAGTCAGTGGTTAAATGTTAAGCTTGTTTAACTCCCAGCTCCACCTGGAGCCTGTATCCTTGCTTGTAAGACAAGACCTGTAAGTTAAAACAAACCTCACATCTGCAAATGACTGTAGCTCATAAGAGTAATAAAGTATTCAGCATCACAGAGACAAGTATCAATGCAGTTTTCTCAAATCATTAAACCCCTACTATCGCCATAATTTTCTCCAAGTCAGGGATCATCTCAATTTCATTCCACATTGTAACAGGGGCGGATCTAGAGAAATTTTCTTAGGGTGGCATGAGGGTGGCAAAGAAATCAAATGGGTGTCACGGACTGCCGGGGCAGACCGTGTGGGGAGTGTGTGGAGGACTCGGGTGCGGACACAGGCGAGGACAAGAAACTGAGTTCGAACGAAAAGCAAGCCTTTATTGTGGCTGGTGACAAGGAGTGAAAACAAGGCAGAAGCGCAGTGACAAAACTAAACTATAACTAAACTGGGAAAGTGATACTAGGATAAACTAGGAAGACACAGGAAACCATAACTATGAATACAAAGGCTGGCTGAGACAACATGGAGGGTGGAAACACAGACGACGCGACACAGACTGCATGAAACACAGAGACTAAATACACATGAGGGATGATCAGGGGAAGTGGCCACACATGGGAGCACAGCTGACACACATGAACCTAACGACAGGACAGGAGAAGTGAAACTAAATACACTGACATTGAATATAGACTTTCAAAGTAAAACAGGAAACATGGAGATTAGACATTGAGATAAAACATGACATGAACTTAACATAACTGCATAGACAAGAAACGTAGACGCAGAAACCAGGGAGACCGAGTGCAGGGGGGAGATGACATAAGGGAACAAGACTAAATTGCAATCTAGAAATAAACAAGGTGAACTAAGCTAAGGCACAAAAGAATACAAAAGATACATAAACTCAAACACTGGGTCGCTCGACCCAGGACCATGACAATGGGGTGTCAAAATCGAAGCCTTTTTTTTTTCAAACACATATGCAGGTGGTTACATATGGTTAAAATAATTCAAATGCAGTAAGTATACATGTTTTTCATCTAAATATAGTCTATAACTTAATTATTGTCTGTAGCCCACATAATTACACACTTTAGTTACATAAAACATGTGAGTTTTGATCTTATGTACTGTATGGCCTGTATATGTAGCCCAATAAGTATAAAATCCAGAAAGCTACACAACATGGGGCGGTTCATTTACAAACACAAGTCTAACTTAACTTTCACACTGTTTTTTGTTAGAAACAAATCAAATTGTTACAGCTTAAATTACACAAAAATTTTAACCTAATTTTTCATGATTTGTTGGATCTCTGAGGTCTGAAATACAACCGGCCATTTTTGACCCCTTTTGAGTTTACGTTTGTATTTCACCCTCAAATTGTTTCATTTTATTTTTCCTCCTTGTCTTGTTTGGTTTCATTCTTTTCAGCTCAACTGAATTTAGTTGTTTTTTTCACTGACATACTGCATTAGTATTACTGATCTAAAAATCACACAAAGAACTTCAAATCCTAGTAGTATTCTTTTACTGTAAAAAAAAAATCACAGACATGTTGAGTAAATTTTTATAACTTGAAATTTAAATATAAAATGTACATTTTGTAAACATATACAACTATTTATCTAAAAATGCAGCCAATACACCTGCCGTTTTTTTCATTTTGTACAACCATTTAAAAATATTACTAAAACTAAAATGAGAGAACAATCAGGACAATCAATAAGATGCCCCACAAATGATGTGTGCCAGTAAAAAAAAGTTTGTCCACTGTTACGGGTTCGAAATTGAGGATGAGAGTAAAACAATGATGGTCCAGAAGAGGTCAATCAAACAATTGATTTTTAATGAATGCACGCAGCGTGGAGAGGTGTAAACTGCCAAACAGTTGTACATCTCTACCCAAAATACACTCTAGATTGCTTTTATAACATCAGGGTATTGTAACGCCCCTTCTTGCGTTTACAAGCACATAATTTGCATGTACAGAACATTCATGTATTTTAAGAATTAAATGCAACATAGAGGTTCCTCCTTGTGGCATACTCTTCCGAATATGGTGATGACCTAAGGCCTTTGAGGTCACCATGGACTGGACATCCTTCCGTCACCTGTAACTAAGCAAACTCAAATGCAACAAGAAGCTGAATACATTCAGGCCTTTGCTCAGCTACTTTTTTACTATACCAATATACTCAGCATATGAGTTATGATACATATATATTTAACTCAATCATTTTAAAGTAGTTATAACTGCACCTGTAATAAAAATGTTAATATTTGATTATGATAACCCCTATAATATAAATTATAACATAATGCCAGCAACTTCAATAAACACTTTGATGAAATGATAATTAATGCAATGATAAGATGATGGTTATGTAAAATAATCCCTGTAATTCCACAATTCCCCCTTTTGACGTCTTCCAAAGACGTCACTACACTATTCCCAGGTCCACTACCTTCGCTCTGACCCTCTCTAGCTGCCCCCTGACTCAGCAAATCCGACAACAACCTCATGTCCTCTAGGTGGTCCAGCAATAAAACACCAGCTCCCACTTGAAAACACTTTATGCTTAAGTGGTCTCTGCTCCTTTTCTGGGTCCCTCTCTAGTGGAAATCTTCTCCTGTAAGGGATAGCAAACAAACAACCTTTCTCTGCTACACCTTACTAACCTACTGTGTTCATCTCAGGTTCCTGTCATTATTCAAAGTTGGTTCACAATATCATATCAGGCAAAATCACAAACCCTACTGCCACGTCTACTTTGTTAAGCTCTTCAGCTAGACTCTGTACCGGTTTGCCAATCTGTGTGTACATGTCTCTACACTTTTAATGTCTAAATGCACATCTGGATGTATGTGCACTTGTATGTCTATCTGCATCTATGAGTCAATGATTTGTCAGATATAAGGCGTTAATGTGAGAAATGTTTCCTGACTATTAACTCCTGATACTCGAGGAACTTTCCTGTTTGCCGAACTTCCTAGGTTTGGCCTTTTACACTTTTACTAAAGAAATTTTAACAGAGCCCAAAGAGATTTTTATTTTGCTCCTGTGCTTGACAGGTTAAGCGAAGTTGTTTTTTGTTTTGTTTTGAAATTTTTCTCTTCTGTGTGTGTGTGTGTATACATAAGTAAGGATATGATAATCAACATAAGATCCCTGGTTTGCAAATGATTTTCTGCCCCCGCTGCAGGGCCACATCCTGCATCATTTTGTGGTGAGTCTATGTTGGCTAGTTTAATACAGATATGTAACAGTTGCTTCATTGCATTGCCCACTCAGAGTTGCGCAGTTTCAAAGTATGTGGAGAGTTCAATACACATTTCTTGGCTAATTATTTTCCCATTAAAAGTGAAATCATACATTGCATTTGATTTCACTTATATATTATCCTGTTCTGGGCTCTATCCATTATATTAACTTTATTCAATCTCAATACTCTTTATGTGTGTGAGCAACGCTTTTAGTTTTATTAAACACAGCCCCAGTAAAATACACACCATCCCCATGTCAGCCTAACTCTCCGCTAAAAAGCACACTTCAAAGTTTTCTATCTTGTTTTACGCCTCTTTTGGCTTCAAGCATATACATAACATGCAAAGGTTACTGTTAATGCCCGTTAGACAAGTTTCCATTATCTACAACATTTTGTTTCACCCGTTCTACACACCGAAAACCTCGCCAAAAGCTACACCGTTTCGTACACCACAATAACCCCGGTTAGGCACTTTACCATACTCAGATTCAGCCTAACACCTTACAACAATGTGTCAACACTAATTTATACACCTCCTAATCAAATTTGCACCTCTGAACAATCTACCCCTCCTTTAAGGCCTCAATCACACCCACACAGCAAGCTCCTCTGTCCACATTCACACAAGCTCTCAAACTTTTTCCATACTCAGCCATATCTCAACAATTTAACTTGGCAAAAGAAATACATGTTTAAACTTTATCACATTATTGAATTATTTTCATTTTCTTTCTATACTAATCACTTGTTTTGATCACTCAGTGCAAAAGCACTGCTAAGTCACCCTTTTAAACTAGTTTAATCCGTTTATTCAACATTCACATCATTCTATCACTCATACAAGTAGCAAGCCGATCTTCATTGCGTATGTTTGTGTGTGCTATTTTGCATATATGGCTTCACAGTCTCACAGACACTTTCCCATTCTCCAGTTAAAGAGTCAGTTTTCTCCGTCCCCCAATCACTAACCCAAATTTTACTTCCCCACCTTAAATCACAGCCCTGCTGGTCTTCCACCACCAGTTAGGGCTTGCTGTCAGGTTCCTGGACACTGTAAACAATTCAACCAGAAACTTGCCTTAACATATCCATTCATGTTAACCTGTAGTTTCATCCGACTCCTGGATCTGGAGAATTGGTCCAGGTCTGCTTGCCCCTAAAAATAACAAACTAAAACATTTTCATTATTATCACGGACGCCTAAACGACCCATTTCTCTTTTTCTAGTCAAAAATACCAATTATGCCATGTATGTAAGCGTGTTCTTCCTTGCGTTATGTGGTCATGTAAATGCAGTGTAAGCTGTTTTCTTCATTGCATCCTTATATATTCATTGCATTTTCATGTATTCATATTTAATTTATGCATCTTTTCACTGAGCTCTAGATTCAAACTATCTCACTTCTGATTCGTTTCAAAAATAATCTCACATGTAACAATTGGTATATGTGTGTTTTCTATTCATTAATATAATTGTCAGTTATTTTGATTATCTTTACCTTTTGTATTGTTTACCTCTTTGTTGTGATATGGTGGACATCCCTAAACAATTCATGGGTTCAGGGTTCAATTTCAATCCAATCATCTCCTATCTTCTCGCAGTCAAACTCGTCCAGCTTCATCTCTCACTGGTCCTTTTTCATTCACAGTGTCCTGTTCGGGCTTCAGAGCCCCAGCAAACACAGTCTGTTTCTTCTCTGTTTTGATCTTTCAGTATTTCCTCTTCCTTCAGTCTTATTTTCATTTGCTGTGTTTTCTTCTGCATCCATCTTTTCAGTCTTTTCTTCCAAGATTGCTCCAAGCTTGGCAAATATGACAGTCAGTGCCTTCAAGCAGACATATCACGCTGTTCTTCACCAGCATGCATGTTGCATCTCGTGCTTTCTGTCATGCTGCTGGACTCATCAGTCGTTGTCAGTGTTACTGCTTTCGCGTGCACTGTCTTTTAGCTTCCGTTACTTCTTCACGTCCACGATGTTCTATCGGTCTTCATCAGGCGATTGACTGTCCTTTGAACTTCTTCTCCGCTTCAGGGACAAAGTGAGAGATCCAGCCGCACAATTTCGAGCCAAAAACTGGCTTATTCTCCCAATTCTTTTAATCTACTTTTCTGCTGCTGAACTCAAGGTTGCAATGTTGAGAGAGTCCACCTGTATTGACACACTAAAGCATACAATTAGTAATATATTCATTTTTCTTAAAGGCTTCATTTGCTCCATGGGCCTCGTCTGTCTCTCTGTGTTCTTTCTGTACACACTCAGTTCCCATATGTGGGCATGCAAAGTTCCTGTTCACTATTTCCTGTCGCTGCAGCCCCGGTACACAGAGCCATATTTCCTGTTCTTCAAACTAATCTAACTCCTTTGTTTTTACACACGTTTACAGGTTCTAACCTCTTTAGTCATTCAGTAATCGTCTCACACACTGCCTTTTCTTTCAAACTCCCCCTTTTCACTTACTCAGACAAATCACACAGTCACTCAAATCAAATACTGACAGCATTCACACAATTAAAATCACTCGAAATACGCTTTCATACGAGTATCTTGGACATGCCTTCCATGATCAGAAAGAGCAAGTCAAAAGAAAAAAGAAAAAGAAAACTGAAACCTCTCATAACATCACTGAAGGTCAAATATCTTCATAGACCCAAAAGTAAGCATATTATTTCCCTAGTCAAAAGTCAAACCGTTCCTCACAAAGTAATTTTTAATCTAACAGCCTTTGTGTTTTGAAACTAAAAGAGGAAGGAACAGCGCCCAATTTAAACTGCGCATGTTGTCACTCAACAACACACACACAGAAAATGTAACTGTATATATTATCTCAAACTGAAACAAAACCCATCTAAAATCCTAAAACATCTTACTTCGACACCCCAAAACACACACCGCTTACAGACATATTTATTAATTAAATTATCTCAAATTCAATTTCAGTTCTCAGAACCCAGGTAACGGTCTTAAGTATCAACAGTTTATGTATCCTATCTCAAAACCCCTCAAAAAGTCATACAGTCATGGCAAGAAATAAAACTTTACTTACATATTGTAATAAACAAAACCAGCGTCTTAAGTACATGCATCAGCAATGTCTAGCAGTCCCTATTAACTTCCTCATACTCTATGGACCTCTCAGCTGCCTTATTTGCATTCTCACACACACACACAATCTAAAAATAATACCAGCCTGACTCTCAGACTCAGACAAGTCTCTTAATCTATTTACACAGACGTCCTATGATTACAACTGCACAGATTTTAGGCCTCTCATTTCAAAACCTACACAATTTAGACAATTTTTAAATTAACGGTCCGACCGATAAACTCCCTGAGTTTTTTGTCATCAATTTAACCAGTCTCGGCCCCGGGCCGTGGTCACATATCTAAGACCCTACACAATTTAAAAGCGTCAACCAACTCAACCCCTGCCGAAAAGCTCTGTTTTGGGGACATTTCACATCCCAGGCTTCCCCGAAGTTTTAAGTTAAAAGTTAGACGCCCGAAACCCGGTTTCTACTGACCAAAAAAGTGCAAACCACCGTCCCGGACGGTAAACTGACCCAGTCAGTGGCCTATTTTGGAGGTTCCCAAGTTCTCCACGAAATGCCAAGTCGGACTATCCCTATCCAAGGAAGATCCCGAGCGTCCTCAGGAAATTTGGAGCGTCACCTCCGAGAAATGCACTTCTTAGAACTGTCCACAGTTCCGTTCTATACAGTTTAATTATTTTGAAGACACCCCAAAAATCACAAACCCACCATATCGGTGTCCAAGCCCGGCTTTATATTCAATTGAGACTTTAATGTCACAAACTTCACCAATTACCTATTATTCTAAATTCTCTTTATTTTTATTCCTTTGGGACTTTAACCCGGTACCTTTAGTGAGACTCTAACTCACTTTTACTCTTTTTCTTATCATTACTTCAACTTCAACTTCTCATGAGATTTTCACCAAAATCAAAACAGACCTTTACCAGTAATTTTCAGTGAGTAGACTTTCAATTTTGTCAGAACCAATTCAGCACTGTTTGGAAATAATTCAACAGGTAGTGCCTTACCTTTGAATAAGCCGGCTTATGTCCACTCACTTCGACCACTGACTCGTGTCTGCCTGTTTGAGCACCTTGGACCCTCTCAGTCTCAACCTCCAACTTTTCTCCCTCAACCCTCGGCCAATGCACCAAATGTTACGGGTTCGAAATTGAGGATGAGAGTAAAACAATGATGGTCCAGAAGAGGTCAATCAAACAATTGATTTTTAATGAATGCACGCAGCGTGGAGAGGTGTAAACTGCCAAACAGTTGTACATCTCTACCCAAAATACACTCTAGATTGCTTTTATAACATCAGGGTATTGTAACGCCCCTTCTTGCGTTTACAAGCACATAATTTGCATGTACAGAACATTCATGTATTTTAAGAATTAAATGCAACATAGAGGTTCCTCCTTGTGGCATACTCTTCCGAATATGGTGATGACCTAAGGCCTTTGAGGTCACCATGGACTGGACATCCTTCCGTCACCTGTAACTAAGCAAACTCAAATGCAACAAGAAGCTGAATACATTCAGGCCTTTGCTCAGCTACTTTTTTACTATACCAATATACTCAGCATATGAGTTATGATACATATATATTTAACTCAATCATTTTAAAGTAGTTATAACTGCACCTGTAATAAAAATGTTAATATTTGATTATGATAACCCCTATAATATAAATTATAACATAATGCCAGCAACTTCAATAAACACTTTGATGAAATGATAATTAATGCAATGATAAGATGATGGTTATGTAAAATAATCCCTGTAATTCCACACCACCAAAAGACAGAGGAGAGCAGCACAGGGATAAACCTGCAGGCCTGACAACAGCAGGTGTATCACTCCGCTGGTTTTCTACTTAGTGACAGTGTTTACGTTACAAATGTGCTTTTGTGACATTCATTAGTGCCCTCACTGACACACAAAACAAAACGACTACACAACAGAACAACTACACAAGACAACACAACACACTAAGTATACACTCCACACTAAACGTCACAAATCTCCCACATCTAAAAACTCTCTCACTCGCTCGCTCTGTCTCGCTGCTGTTACCGTCACTCCCAAAACTCTCCCCTCTTCCTAAACAACCAAATCCCACGTGTTGACTTTTTTTAAATTGGTCGACATGGTGCATTTTTCCACCGATAGCAAAGAGGTGGCTTTTTTTCCTTTCTTTACTGTTTTCGCGCTGTCCTTAGAAAACGCTTAAAACACACACACACACACAAACGTGACGACAGTATTTAGAAAAAAGTGTGGCTTATATATATTATCATAACTCTGGATTTACTGGCCTTTAATTAAAATTTAAAAACTTTGAAGTCCGAATTTTCAATGTGGGCTGAAACAGAGACTCAGCGTGGCTGCAGCTTGTTGCTATGTCAGCTTACATCAGTCATGTGATTTGGAGGTGCAGCGTCCGTGGACCACAGAGGGTTAATAACACTCACCTTCCTTCCATTTCCAGAGTGTAACATCCAACCAAATGTGTAAAATCCGAAATTCCCATGGTGTTGTTCAAAATGTGCTCTGGCACAATCATAAACATTGCTTGCTGCTGACAACAAGAAAAAAGCCGGTCCTGCTATGGGCTGAACCATTTGTTAATGGTGGAGGGGGGGGACACTATGCAATATATTCAGTTTTAGCATTTATATTCACTGTTGACTGTAACTACGCTCAAACTGTTCATGCTATCTTATTTTAATAAACAACACTGTCATATGCAAAACTGGGGTGGCAAGGGATCATTTTAGGGTGGCACTTGCCACCCCATGCCACCCTTCTAGATCCGCCCTTGCATTGTAATCAGTGACTTTCCTTAAGTTTGCCACTCACTTATTTCATCACTTTGAGCTCAATAGTAGTCAGATAATGAGCCCAAGACTAAACTATTCTGTAATCACTGCACATCTCATTTTTTTCTCATGTCACTTGTCTGTCTGTGCTGAATCCTTTACAAGCACTTTTAAAGAGAAACATCAGCAGTAGCATCCTAGGTCATGCAGATTCCAGAGGTGCTGTAAAAGACCATAAAGTTAACACTCTGCTGTAAAAAGAAGTAACACTGGTTTCAAACACAGTATGTCTCACACTGTATTCACATTTTCCCAACATTTTCTCAACAACACAGTGTAATTGCATAATCAACATACAACCTGTAAACACAGTTACCTTGACACAAAAACCCAGTAATCCTGTGGTAGAAAAAACATTAACCAGTTGTGTGTCCTGCTATAAATCACATGATCAAATCACATGATTAACCCTCTGCTGTAGAAAAAGTAATGTAAATGTTAGCGCTGCGGAGGTGTATACACACTTTCACTGTGAGCGATACTTGGTCATGAATAACATACCGCTGGTAAATTCAGAAAGACCCAGAAAAATTACAGCTAAAACGATAAATTTGCAGAGTTCACATAGTCATGTGACTAGGGCTGCCACAAACGATTATTTTGATAGTCGACTAGTCACCGATTATTTTTGCGATTAGTCGACTAATCAGATCATGCATCCATTGAACGTAAAACGTACAGCTTATTGCACCAGCACGCGTCTGCTCTTATATAACTATCATTAGTTTACAGCTTTAAGTGTTTAAGGTGCTAACTAAAAATAAAGAAAAGAGGATAGTTTATTAAATTTAAATGAAATTTGCAGATTGTTTCGGTGGAGTTTAATAAACGCAGCCGTCTGCTCCTTGCTATCTAAAATATAACAGGACACCGGAGTATATTCTCGAGCATCTCACACTTCTGATAATCAGTCGTCTGCTTGACGTTTATTCAGCTGTGTAAAAACTATAACTTTCATCTCAGCCAAACCGATTTACTCAGGAACAAATAAAATACTGAAAAAAGCCAAACAATAACATTTTTAAGTTATCTAAGTGACTTATATATCATGTTTAACCTGAGTAGTGAAAGACGGCGGTGGGTTTGAAAACGATTTGCCGGGAGTCCGGTGTTCTCACCGGCTCTAGTGAGCCTTGAACCCCGGCTAGCTATCGAGCTGGTGTTACTAGTTGTTACCCATGTCTTTGATCATACAGTTTGAACGAAAACTTACAAATTTAAGTAACACAATGACAACATTTAACAATTTGACTGCAACAGTCCCCCCTTTTTGTCAATTTTGTACTTAAATTTCCACTTATAAACCCTTATGTTCGACAGTTTCAGTGTAGGCTTCATCGAGCGACCGATCAATTTTACTTGCTAGCAATGGAGGCTGGTCGGAACCAGGCTCTTGGAGCTGAACGCTCCTCACCTGTCTCCTAGCCAACTTCAAATAAACAGCCTTCCTTGCCGCCCTTTTATTCTGAGAACACAAGCACCACCCATTGTAAAAAACCCCTATGGTCACAAAAGGTTAAAACACTGCGTGTGTGTGTGTGTGTGTAGGTGCATGTGAGTGTGTGTGTTTGTTTTTGGGGGTGCGTTTGTGTGACCTCCTGCTCACCAAAAGGGTCATAAAGGCAGGAAGTTTACTAAACAACAAAACAGAACCCTCACATAGGATGTCCCATAATAAAACACTATAGCCTCCCCCACCATTCAACAGGCTGGGGGTCAGATACAAAGGAATGTCTTTGGTCATACAGTTTGAACCAAGACTTACAAATTTAAGTACAATAATGGCAACATTTAACAATTAGACTCCAACAGTATTATTATTATTATATTGGAATACTGAAGTAAACTAACTTTATAGTTGAAGAAATAGATGTTTTGTTTGTTTGTTTTTAGCAAAATACAACCTGCCTTATCACACTGTTGCATCAATGTGAGCTGATCAAAGCTAGTGTTTGTTAGTATATTTACCTGATACTCCTCTTTATCGTGTCTTTTACATATTGTTGGGCTTTCTGTATAAAAACATCACTGCTTTCTTTTGCTTGTTATTTGAATGATTCAGAAGATTGAATGTTTCACATGTTGGTTTAGGCTCGTCCTGCCAGGACAGCACAAACTGAAAGCACTGACAAAGACTCTGTCGCATACACCGCATACAAATCTCCATCCTATAGACGGGTGAATTGTCTTCCCATTATAAAGCTTATCTCTGGTTATAAAACAGCACAAGACACCACTTATTAGAAAATATAGCAGTTCAGGCTATGTTTACTCTCTTTCACATGAAAGACGAGAGAAATGCAGAAAATTTAAAGGCACTTTGTCCTGTTGTTATTTTTGCTTGCTGGTAATTTAAAGATTCCCCCACCACCACTGGAAAGTAGGAATCTGAGAAAGCATCTAAAAATGGAACTCAGAGAGAAGAGACTGTGTGTGTTTTAAGGTTAGAGGGAGGCTGGAGCGTCCCAGTATGAGGTGGGTGGAAGGCAGAGAAACCAGACAGGTCATCACAGGAACGTCACACATTGACATCTGGAACAAATAAGCTATAAAATTTGGAGTAAACTCAAGCAAATGTCTTAATATGACATCCAAAAATAAATAAATACATAAAATAAATGATAAAGAAAGCCTGGGGATAGAATGGCGACGGGCAGATGTGAGCACTAAACAACAAATAAAAAGCTGGGAGAGAGAACGTGGGTAACGGGTGGGGAGGACAGCTAAGAGCACAGAAGCCAGAGGCCAGTGAAAAGCAGAGCTATTTAAAACACACTGAAGAGAGAAGAGGACCAATTCAACTAGCACTTACCTACAGGTCACATCCTGTTAATGGAAAAGATGGAGCGATGGGTAGAGAGAAGGAAAGATGGGGTGTGGAGGAGGAAATGGGTCAGGGGTCCAGCAAATGTAACGCTAGCTCCCAAAGAAATCAGAGCGAGAAGGTAATACCTAATGGGCCGGCAGATGAAAGATGCAGACACACTGGAGCAATCAATTACACCACGCAGACGTTGTGTCGACTCTGTAACCAGGTTATCCTGCCTGCGTCATTTTAATAGCACCAAATATTGTAGAAATCTTCAGAGTTTTCAGGAAAACAATCGTAACGGCTTTTTGGTTCCCCTAGTTTTTCCTCTTAGGCTGTAAAAATGATAATAATTACAGTTTACACAAAATAGTAGTTTGAAAAACATGAAACGAGGATGAATTGTAACCAGTCTGTTTATTCAGCACTTAAAATAAAAATGTTTTCTGACTACAAATACTTAAAAACTTAATTAAGTGCAAAAATGATGAATATTTATCACCGTTTACAAACAAAATAATAAACACTAGACAATATGCTTGAGTAATTCTTTAGGCATGAATAATATTTTAGTGAATGTCTCTTTTCAGCTTATTTAAACACGTCATCACAGCTGTAACCAGGCTTTTTTTTCTGTTTGTAGTGATGTAATGAAAACGCACTCTGAGCGCTACATATCTGAGCAGCAAAAGCAGCACAACTTTAATATAAATGTTTAAATAATACACAGTAACACACAAAAATAAAATGTCATCAAAAAGACTAAAGCAAAAAACTATTTTTGGTGAAATGGGATATTTATTGTTTCAGCAAAGTTAAAAGGCCTTCATTTAAGACATTGCAGTGGTTTGGTGTAAGCTCCATTTAATTAGAAGAGGTTGACAGTTTTATAAAGTAGAATGTTGTCGTCATTACTCTCCTGTGACTGGAACACGTCGGAGAAGTTTTGGTGAGCACAACTCTTCACTTTGTCTCCACAGGAATACCTTTCACACTGCTGTCACAATCAGCAGTGGGCTCCCTCCGCCTACATACAACACATGGGTGAGAGCTACAAGTTCACAACCATTCTGTGCTGTTGCTTTAAGCTTATCCTGGGAAGGTTCAATAATGAATGATGAAGTTATATTAGGACCAAAAGTCAAACAGTCCTTACAGCAAAAATCCTCCACAAGTTTACAGTCCTAAGCATGGCGTGACGTTGAAATTGTTCCTGATGCATACATCTGCCTGATTTCAGAGGAGGCGTGATTGTTCCACTTCCTTTAAATCTTCTTTCAATTGTGCACGGCCGCAACACCAACGAGGGTCATGAGGGAAAGCTCCAGAGCGAGTGAGCTACACATGAGATGTCAAAACATCTATCTTCTAAAATTACTGTGAGAAAAATAACACGTTTGCTTTCGTATTTTCCACCACAGTGCTAACAGGCATGCTGTTTTTAGGCCCTTTTGTTAGAGTGAATAATTTGGTCTTCTGGTTGAATGACCACAGATTATATGAATCCTGCACAACGCACTTTTTTCCTAGTTCCAACCAACAAAAGATGATTATGATTCACAATCAGGATAAATACAATATTTCTGATTAAACAATAATCAGTAATGATTATAACCCAAACTTTCCTAGGATGTCCTTTTTTAGGAATTATATACATTATATTATTAAATCACAGTTATTGATTCATTAATGTGTAAATCAATGAAATGTTGCACCTGCAGACTATTTGATTCACTCGTACACTGCTGGGCATCTTTATCTGTAAAAATAAATAAAAAATAACCTGCAAAAAAAAGTAAACCTTTGAAGGCTGCATTTACGTCACAGTGAAGCGGCGAAGGCTGTTCAGATTCAAAGATTCCCTCCTCCCATTCTCCGGATTTAAAGGACAGATCATGAAGGCGTATCCTTTGTGGCCCACCCCAACATTTAGGAGAAACCCTCGGACAGATGAAGCAAAGCTGTGTAGAAATAAACTTTTAAAAGTAGAATGCTATCCAGCAGAACAAATGTTGGGATAACGAAGAACCTTAAAATGCTAAATGAAGTTAACGCAGTGAGTTTTCTAGCACAGCTAGGTCAAAGCCAAACGTGCTTAAACGTTTTAGGACAGTTTGCTCTTTTGGCTGAAAGAGTATTCATGGGGAACAAACACGGTCGTGGTCATGGTCCTGAATTTCATCCCATTTCCTGTTTTATTTTGGTAACGTCTTTCTTTGTTCTTTGTTTTTGTCTCCTTTGTTGTCTGAAGTGCCCTCATTCTGTTTTAAGTGGCTCACTAGACTTTTTTTATCATCAGCTATTAAAGGTGATGCTTTCTACCTGTAATGTGGTCCTCTCTCTAACAGTAATGACTGCTTTTGGCTGATGCCTGTAGCCTTTGCCCCAAGCAAGTCTTGGACTGTGTGTTTTTGAACTCAAACTTTTGCCCGCCCCTTGTTTGCTTCATTGGCTGCTTACACCTGGATTATAGACTCATGTGTAATAGTGCTGTCTGAGTCTACATTAGCTATGCTGATAAATCCCACCGAGTTTTTTACTGTAAATTGGTTTGAAATACATAAAAAAGATGTTGATAAATGTGAAACATAAAATGAGCTCGCTCTTACAGACTAATGACATCCAATTAGGAAAAACAGAGATGTCGCGCATGGATGTCAAGATCTAATCAAAATGTTGCAGCTGTAGTGCCATTAGGGTTGTTTCTACCTAACAGGTTGAGAAGCAGTCCATTAGCAGGTGAATCACTGCAGTGTCCCAGTCACACTCTCTCTTTCCTCTGAAAAATGACCGACGTGATACGGCAGGAAGGCTGACAGCTGTGTAAAGCGGCACACACTTACACCTGTCCAGTCGCATTAGCAGTCTGATTATTCTCCTAAAAGAAACAGCAGCGCTCGCTGTAAAAGCACTCTGCATCCACCTTGCATTTGTAACAGAGCCACAGTCCTTACAGATGTTTCCCTACCTTGCATTTCTAACTTTCACTCTCTTGTCGCCCTCGTCTATTTTTAACGAAGTGCCACACCTGGAGCCGCAGATGTGCCATGACACAATAGAAACATCTGATTACTATTATTATTATTTCATATACCGTGAAGTCTGTTTCAGCATCTTTGCAGCTGTACGCCGAGTCTCACAAAATCAGAAAAGGTCATTTATTGGAGTTTTGATATTACAGACAAAAATCAATAGCTGCTGTCTGTCTAGTGCAGCTGTGCAGGTTTGGTTACTAGTTTTTCTTTTGGTATTTTTTGTGCTGTTTTCCTTTTCTGTTGCCTTTTCTTCAGAAATCTTAGTTTCTCCTCATGTGCTCTTTTGCTGCTTTGTTCTTTACTTCTTGACTTTACAGTGGCAAGGTGAGCGAATCTCCTCTACCTCCTGACTGTGTGTGTGTCTGTGTGTGTGTGTGTGTGTGTGTGTGTGTGTGTGTGTGTGTGTGAGTGTGTGTGTGAGTGTTGTTGGTGGTTTGGGGGGAGTGGTGGGGTGCAGGTAAAGGTCAAAGCTGACAGCCTTTTAGCAACGCTGCCAACAGCTCACAGAGGAAAACATACAGACAGACGGGTGGATGAAGGAAGAAATGTGTGCAGAAACAGACACAGAGAATGAGTGAGATGGATGGGCGATGGGCGGAGGGAGGGAGAGACGGGATAAAGGTGTAGCTAAGTAGCTGGCCAGATGGATGATGAATGGATAGGTGGGAGATGAGAATAAAGAAGGGATGGAGAGGGAGCAACAGCTAATCTAAACAATTCAGTTGTAGGATGAACATCCAAAACTCATAAAGGTGTTAGAACGATGCAGACACGTCCTTGTTGAAACAATCTCCAGCCGATGTGCTGCTTTTAGCCTTGGACACTTACGTCGCTGTTTGGTGTCTGGGTCATGGCTGGAGACCCAGCTCTCCTCAGCACTGATGATTTTTGACATGAAGGTCAGTTTGAAGCAGTCTGAGGTCCACGTGAAAGGTCTCAAAACAGGATTTCCAGCTCCCAGTGCTTCAAAATGAAGTGTTGATGTATAAAGCACTGGCCTTTATTATTTTGAAATTCATGTAAGCTAATGAAATATAATAATTAGTGAAATGGAATACAGCCCCTCTGCTTCTAGAGCTGAACATGGGTTTTAAAGCAGCACATTCGCAGCCTTCTACTTTTAAACCCACTCCCTCCTCTTCGCTGCCTCCATTTAAGTTCATTTGTTTTGCTATCAAGGGTTTTTTAGCAGGGACACAAGTGAGCTACATCCCAGAAATGGCTCCCCAGAGTATCACAAAAGCAGGAGAACAGAGAACAAGATAACACCTCTAAAACCAGGAAAGATGAACAAGAAGGCAAAATCTGGATGTATGAATGGAAAGGCGAGCAACAAGGAAATATGAGGAGAGGAGTGATGCAGAAAGAAGGAAAAGGTTGCACACGGAGAACAAGAGGAAGGAGAAATATCAAAGGCCAATGAGCTTGAGAGGGGAGGGAAGGGAAAAAAGATAACGCTTTAAAAATGACATATATCAGAGGTCTTGCTTGCCCAGGTGTGTTTCTGTCTACTCGTGTGTGTTCAGGATGAATGCACCTGCAGGACGGGGGAGACAGATGAGAGACCCTGAGCAAAGTGACATTGCATTCCTCCTCTGATCATCCACAAGACTCAAGACGCTTTTGGCGTGCACGCATACATGCACATACATTAACTACAACAGTATGGAGGGTGTTGGGGAATCAGATGTCAGTCTGCAGGGAATAATAAAGACAGGAAAAAGTGGCACGAACATCAGCAGCCTGAAACATTCAGTCCCACGGCGTCAAACAGCAAAGTTACCTTCTGAGTCGTGCAACATACAGAACAGGCTTTCACATATAGTACAAGTCAGGATTTCAGTCAGCGGACACAGACAGCACCGATGCTGCTGGAATCCATCAAAAAATGATTTCAGCATCTCCTCTCAGAACCTGAAAATTGCACATCCCAAAACAGCAGTGCAGCAAGGAGCACCATCACAACACCTCAAAGGCTTGCTTTATCTTTAGTGCAGGTCCCTCTGCAGCCGCTTCTGGAATGGATACCCAGAAAAGTAATTGCGAGTAACGTAGAACTGATAACTCGGCACGTTTGGACGATTCTGGAGTCCGCAGATAAGATTGCAAAGACCACTTGTGAACACATATTTTTTTATGTTTCTTGAGATATAATCATGTTAGGGTGTTAACATTAAAAGCGACTTCTTTCCCAGTTTGTTCTTTTATCCCCTCACCTGGAGCTTAACTCCCACTGGCCGCCTGTTAAAAGAAGGACTCCCAGATTAGATCAGATCCCGTATTCTTCAGTAATCTGTGAATCATGCTCAGGAGGGCTTCCAAAATGTTCGAGTGCAGCCAAAAATCTTTGTTCACCAGAGTGAAAGGAATTAATGAATCTTCCAAATCACTTTAAGGAAGAGAGGAACTTTTCTCATCACTTGCTTGAAAGTGAGAGGCATATCTGTCACACACATATTACAGAGATGCAATCTGATAAAAGCAAGATGGTTCAGTGATTAAATCAATAATTAGCAGTTGCAAATAAAAACATTAGAGTTTATATGCTGTACAGTACAAAGGGTGGAATAATGCTGACTGTACTAAAGCTTGACTTTGGTATTTCCACGTCTTACAGATGCTAACTGTGATTTTTACGGTTTGTTTTTGGAGCACACAGAAAAATCCTGACGTCACATCAGAAAACACAGGAAATGAATGAAGTGCATATTTTGTCTTGTTGCATACGTTTAAGAAATTGAAGCTTATCTGTAGACGATCTGTCTGTTTCTGTTGCTCCTGATATTATGGGCTGCTGCTGCTCAGTTTTACGTTTTCCTTAAACAGTGACTGCTTCTCTCTCCTCCCTGCCTTCTCTAAGCCAATCATTGGTCCTTTAACTTAAAATTGTGATGTCACTCTTCCTCCCTAAAATTATGAAACATATTCCAAAAGATAACTTTATTAAAACGCGTCATTACTTGTGAACATTTATTCCTTTATTGGTGTTGTAAGACGTGTCGTTCCAGTCAATTCAATTCAACTTTATTTGTATAGCGCCAAATCACAACAACAGTCGCCTCAAGGCGCTTCATATTGTACAGTAGATAGCACAATAATAGATACAGAAAAAAACCCAACAATCATATGACCCCCTATGAGCAAGCACTTTGGCGACAGCGGGAAGGAAAAACTCCCTTTTAACAGGAAGAAACCTCCGGCAGAACCAGGCTCGGGGAGGGGCGGGGCCATCTGCTGTGACCGGTTGGGGTGAGAGAAGGAAAACAGGATAAAGACATGCTGTTGTCTGTCAAACTTTGGGAATCAAAATAAGCCTTATACTGAGTGACTGGCTTACCTGAAACACCCTGCATTAATTAATGTTAGCTACTTCAGCTGTACTGTAAAGTATAAGACATAAACTCAGTGAAACCTTGTGTAACAGCCTCCCATCAGTGTCTTTGAACAGAAGATTCGAAAGTCCAGTTCATGAGCGGGAGCTGGAGAGCAGCAGGATGCTAGGCAGACTGCAGAGCCTTCTTTAAGCCCCAGCTCTTATTATCAGAACAATCATTTAGCTTGCCATTGCCAGTGTGTGAATGTGTGCGTGAATGGGTGAATTGACTGAATGTAGTGTAAAGCGCTTTGGGGTCCTTAGGGACTGAGTAAAGCGCTATACAAATGCAGGCCATTTACCATTTACCATTTAACATGATCAGCACCAAACGTATTATTTAGTTTAACATTTCAGGTCATAATGATGTTTTTCATGCCAGGTTCAATTGGAGCTGGGAACATTTTTTAGAGGTGGCACTCACAGCCATCAGTGGCACTTTAAGGTGGACTTTAGCATCGTAGTGAAGGTTTGGCTGCTTCTTGTATTGCCCAGGTGTTAAGAGCAGTTCTGCACTGACTCATTTGAGACAAATGTCATGACACACCTGAAATCTTTCAATACAGTCAGGGCAGTGGTTTGAGACTGTGACACCACCACCAGTTCTTTATGCCACACATGGACCATTTAAACTGTTTCAGTCAAGCAATTACGTCGTTCCTTTACCACAGAAGGTTTCTCTCCAGAATATGACTGGAACCCACAGACAGAGTGTTTCATATAAGATGGAAAAATATTGTTCTTCCACTAGAATACCCACTAATTCAGATTCTGTTGTACCTGCATTGCAAATATTAGTACATAAAAGTACACCCTGTTTTCAGGACAAAGACACAGTGAAACTCTACGTTACATCTGGGGGAATCACAAGTAAAATCACAGGCCATATTATGAAGTGCTACCAAATGTTCTATATGGTCTAGATCTGTCATCACCTCCTGAAATGTGACACATTAGTCCTGTCGCTCACCGGCTGGTGTGAATGAAGCTCCCTTATGTCTTTGAAGAGAATGGAGAAATATCTTAGGCTGATAAGAATCCCTTTAGCCCGGTGCCTGTAACACTTACACTGAGAATATGAGATGCTAAAGAGTAATACTGTGCAACTGTATGGCTTCAGATCATGGAGTAATACCAGACAAGCTTTCACAGAGAGGAGAAACAGCAAAGACACGATACAGTCGGAGTTTAGTTCAAATGTTCCAAATTTCACCTTTTTTTTAATCATTCTGTCACAACCCACAGCAAATAACCAGCATTAATTCAGTTTCTAATCCAAAACTCTAAAAGGATGTTTCCTGCAGAAGTGTGCACCATCACATGTGTAATAAGAAGAACTGCAATTCATAAATAATGTGTGAGTCATCTTCCATTCAACATCAAGGCTGAATAGATGAATTATGTCGTTTTTTCATAGCCAGACTCTTTGAAAATAAATGACCATTAGTTCTGATATTTCACTGGCTAAATTCTAAGAAATAGATGGACGAGTTATGAAAGATATGTTTAATTAAAAGTTTCAAGTTTGGAAAATTCTGCCAACAGTTCTAACCTTTACACCACCAGTAACATTTTGTCATTTTATATTTGGTTATTCCTCTTGTTAATTCACTCTGTGCTCCGGGAGCCATTCCATTATGTATGGAACAATGAATTAGAAGGCAGAAAAGCCAGGCCACTAGACCACTTCCCTCAGAGATAGCAGGGTCTGCACTAAGAATGTCGTAGTACACGTCTTAGTACACACTCATACTACCTACGAATATAAACTTCAGGAAAAACACAGAACATTCATTCCTGCTTGGCTTGGAGAGAAAATGAATAGAAGTTTCCAGTGCACTGACTGACAGCATCATCCCCTGACAGCATGCCTACTGAGAAGCTGCTGGGATAGTTTACAGGACGTCTGTGTCACTGTGGATTAGAAGTTCCCATTGGAAGAACGTGAAGGGGGATGAGAACAGCAGGATGGTGTGGGCTTTGTGGTCGACACGGCCGCTGAAGGAACAACTGCATGGTAAAGTCCAAGTGGTCAGAACATTAGGGACAGTAGCCCTCAAACATAGTGTGCAGGAACGACTGAGATAAGCTCCCCTAACCCAAGGAAGCTTGAGGAAGACACACTCGACACCCACAGGCAGGTGACAGGGAGGTTATTAATATCCACAACTTTCTCCAAGGGTGTCCTTCATGTTCAAGTCATAAGATTGTTTTTGTTGAATTCTTTTAATTTTGTAGTAATTCATCTGCAGAATAAGACGTAGTTATAACAACACTGCGTTTTTTCTGCTTACTAGGATAGTTTGTTCAACGAAACCACAAAATGAACACGAGTCATTAGATTTTGAGTTTTATGGAGTCCAAACTGAATTATAGAAATAGTTGGCCATTACACTGAATAATTTTATGTTTCCAGTCACAGGCTTCTGCTCCTTTTAAGTGGAAACCAGAAGGCATAAACTATTTAGGGATTAAATTTAGCCACCCGGGGGGAAAATGTTGGACTTAAATGCACCAGATTTTCCAACGACAAATACAGAAGACAGGAAAAAGTGGACAGGCTTGTCTTCTTGTGATCTGAAGTTATCAAAAATGAACATGACACCAAGGCTGGAGCTTCCGGTGTCAGCTGTATATCTCACAGGCCAGACCACTCTCTGACTTAACATACTGAAAATACTCCAAATGACTTTTAGTGGAGCAGCTTTATGTCCTCTGCCTGTTCTGAAACTTTTCTTTGTTTCCTCAAAAAGAATCTATGACAGCACAACATAAAGCACGAAAATATATTCCTTCTAATAAGCTGAAAACACAGTTTGACTGAAAGATTCAGATTTTTATCTCATCTGTAAATAAACTCTGTGACATTTTCTCAGGATAAGGACCAGAAATAGGAAAAAACATATTGGTATTGGTTCTGATCTCTGTCAGTAATTCAAATGGAAAATACAGAATATTAAATTTTGTTACAACACAAGATTCAAAAGTGTGTTATACAATCAGAACAGTTTATCTCTCTGTCATTGTTATTCAAGTATTTTTACCATACAGCAAAAGCACATTTCTAATTATCACAGGTCTTTGCACATGTAAGCCCACAGATGTGTTCATGGGTTATAGGAAAAGTCACCTCTGAAATATTTGTACGCAATATATGTAGCGATGTTTTTACCTTCACAGGACATTATTACACGCATCTGTCTGGGATCTGCAGCTGTGTTTAGGATTCTTCCAGCAATATTTAAACAGACATTATCGAATCACCACACGCTGACGAGATTATGTTTTTGCTACATACAAGAGGAATGTTACCATCTTGCAGGGAATACCAAAGTTTCACATGAGATTTCGCTTTCGGTTGATTTAGTTTTGAATAGCATAGCTGCAAGGCTCTACTATAAGGTAAAATGAGATGCTAGGTGACATGGTCATCCCCGTTTACCTGAGTCATTGTAGACGATCTTCTACACAGAAGATTGTTCAATGCACGGCGGAAGTGAGCACACAGAGATCTTTTATGTTGTAAAATAATTGGTAACACTTTTTAGGTGAATTCTGATGAAGTCCGGCCTCATGATGTCAAAATAGAAAAAAGGAACAGAATTAGCCAAGAGTGTAAAAATTTATTTTTTACTATTTCTAACAGGCTTGTTCAGCCATGTGGTATTACCATGGCAATGGCAAAACCAATTACAGTGGTCTTTGGTATTCCCTGCAAGATGGTAACATTCCTCTTGTATGTAGCAAAAATGAAAGTAAGCATACATTCATAAAAAAAACATGAAAATAGATTATAGAGACTTTTAAACATGTTATTTTTATACTGCTGCAACATTCTTGTTAAATATAGAAAGTTACAAAAGTTCTGTCCTGTGAGAAAAAAGACACAGCTGTATAATCTTTAAGAGCCTTATTTAAATCATTAGACAACTCAACCCCTGCCTGCTCATCACTGCCTGCTGAAGGCTCCGGCTGCTGGACCGGGGTTGGCAAATGTTCAGCTTTAACTCCACTCTGGGTTCTTTGGTAACTTTGTAAGCAGATGTTTACTTTTTTAATACCTGCTCAACAACTGTCCAGTGTGCATCGCGGTCCCAGTCATGACAGACGACCGCCCCTCCCTGAGCCTGGTTCTGCCGGAGGTTTCTTCCTGTTAAAAGGGAGTTTTTTCTTTCCACTGTCGCCAAAGTGCTTGCTCACAGGGGGTCATATGATTGTTGGGTTTTTCTCTGTATGTATTATTTTAGGGTCTACCTTACAATATAAAGCGCCTTCAGTTCAGTTCAATATAAAGAATTGAACTGAACTGAATCACCAAAGTGGCTGCCAGAGCGGCAATGTCGGATATATTAGTTCTTGAAAGCACCAATTTGCTTCTAGAGGGAAGTCATTGGACTCTGGAGCCATCTTAGAGCCCTGTTTGTAACACCTGAGGGACTAAAAGCATTAGCCCCCCATCTTAATGAATATCCACAGTTACAGCACTGAACAAATGCTGTGCTAATTTACATTAGGAATACAGTAAGTCAAAAACACCCACTAACCATATATGGGTACATTTTACTATGGTGACACCATTAACGCTCTACATGTTTGCACAGCTGAACTGAGTGATGTGTTTCCTGGTTCAGCTGTTCAGAAAAAGCAAATGTTACCATTATAAAAATCTCCTCGGCTTCTGTCCCTAATCATTGTGGTGTGCCTCAAGGGTCCGTGCTCGGTCCTGCTCTTTTCTCTTTGTACATGTTGCCGTTGGGATTAATTTTTAGAAAATACAACATCTCCTTTCACTGTTATGCCGATGATATCCAGATTTATTCACCTTTGAAATCCGATGTGTCTGCTTCTTTGCAACCTCTGTTCAACTGTTTGCATGAAGTTAAAATTTGATTGTCACATAATTTTCTTACATTGAACGAGAATAAGACTGAAATCATAGTCTTTGGTAGTCACACTCCGCCAGACCAGTTAGCTGATGCCCATGGCCCTCTCGCTAGCGATCTTTCGCTCACTGTAAGAAACCTCGGAGTGTTCCTGGATGGCTCTTTTAAACTTGAGAAACAGGTCTCCACTGTGGTAAAAAAAAAAACAGCTTTTACCAGTTGCGTCAGATATCCAAAGCAAAGCCGTTCCTTCCTTTAAAGGACCTTGAAAAGCTTATCCACGCATTTATTACATCCAGATTGGACTACTGTAACTCCCTCTGCTCGGGCCTCCAACACTCTTCTCTTTACCGGCTTCAATTAATTCAAAATGCAGCTGCGCGTCTTTTAACAGGTATCTATGAACACATAACTCCAATTTTAGCCAAATTACATTGGCTCCCTGTTAAATATCGCATAGATTTTAAAATTCTTTTGTTCACTTTTAAAATTCTGAATAATTTAGCGCCCAGCTAACTTTCTGAACTACTCCACTTATACAATCCCAACAGAGCACTTAGATCGTCCAATCACAGGCTCCTAGCACAACCTAGGTCTCGAATGAAGTCGAGAGGTGACCGGGCCTTTGCATCCGTGGCACCAAGACTCTGGAATAACCTCCCTGTTCATATTCGTACTGCTGAGTCTATCCAGTCTTTTAAATCACGTCTTAAAACTTATCTTTTTACTTTGGCTTTTGATTCTGACTAGTTGGCTGGTCTAGCTTGTTGTGTTGTTACCTATTGTTTGTTGTCCTCTTTTATTGTTTGTTTTAATTGTCTCATGCTTTTACTGACTGTGAAGCACTATGGTCAACACTGTTGTTTTAATATGTGCTATATAAATAAATTTTGATTTGACTTGATTTGATAAAAATCTCTTTTTTTAGGATACACTTTGTGCCACACCTGTCTTTTAATGCCTCTGATACCACCTACTGAGCTCATTAGGCTGAATTATTTTTTTCATTGAGGAAAACATTGATGAGTGGCCACAACAAGAGATCTAATTATTGAACATATCAGAGAAGGTCTGGAACCAGGTTAGGCCTCACTGGAGCCAAAATATCTAAATTATAGGAAATGAGCTTGGCTTACTGTGACATGCAGTTTGTAAGAATACAAAACACTTTTGATAAAACGTGAAGCCACAGAATAAAATCAGCTAATCAGCGTAAACTGTTGCGATTGAAATTTGTTTGATCACACGTCTGCACATCAGCCAGTAGAGACTTTGTATCTGTGGAGTATGAATAGGTAGTAAAACTGAATTGTTTCTCTTTAGGTGTTTGATACTGTCCGTGTGTGTGTGTGTGTGTGTGTGTGTGTGTGTGTGTGTGTGTGACAGAGAGAGAATGAAGATTTGTTCTGCCTCCTCCTGTCACACAGGTCTTTGATCAATCATTGTGCCTGGTGACAGTTGCCATGACAGTTAGTCACATGATCAGAGAGAGCGTTACAGGTGTGTGTGTGTGTCAGCATTGAAACCCTGAAGCATGACCTTGTACAGTACACATACACACACATAAACCACCATTATCACTCTCCTTCTACACTGAACACACACACACTTACTGTACAGATGCAAATACAGCGGTGGAGTAAATCGGCATGGCCCAAACACACATGTGCGCTCACACAAAGATCTATAGAGAACTTATTAGTAATGAACATCAGTCAAGTAAAACCTGCTGGGTGGATGTGCAGAGGACAGAGCAGAAAGGAAACTGTGAACCCTTGACCCTACAGTAAAGACATCAGGTGGCATTATAGTGGCCTGGTTTGGATCCACTCGTCTCCTGATTTGAAACGGTCACTGCCAATCTGTTTCTGATTGACCACTTTCATCCTGTGATAAAACATTTCTACCACAACAGGAGTTAACATGTCCAGCATGATAAAGCCCCATCTAAAGGGCACGAGGCATCACCTAACAGTCTGATAAATGTGAACGCTTTGACAGTCATCACACTTCAATCCAGATGAGGGCTTATGGATCAATGTGCTAAACTTTACATCACCATCATCAAAACGAGGAAGAAGAAGAAATATCTTTGAAAACAATGTTGATTATATCTGTGAAGGTTCTCAGTCATCCACATCATCGTAGTCTAAGGAGCTTAGAAGGAAAAGTGTCTGGACTTCTTTAATTAAGTTGCTTGAAGCCGTTTAATCCAAGAAGCTTCTTCAGTTCTAAGAGCGACTGGTGGAGAGTCCTAGATTTAAGCCCTATGGGAGTGTCCCCCCAAGAGGGTCATGGACCCCCTATTGATCCTCTACCTAATCACACGAGCCGAGGTGTGAAAACGGGTGTAGGTCACAATCAGCCAAGGTTTCGGGTGGACCTGTTGTGAAACCTGGCCCCACCCTTTCATGTGATTTCCTGAGGTCAAACGGTCCAGGATGTGAGTGGACGTTAAGGCGTCTGGGAAGAATCTCAAAACTGGATTATAGATGGCAGACAGTTGGTGTCGTAAGCCCCGCCCTCTGGCTGTTAGCACTACCACCTCTCAACAAGAAGGTTCTACCTCCAGCTGGGGCTCCTCCTCCTTGGGTTTACGTGTTCTCACCTGTCTTGCCTGGGTTTGTTAGGTCTCTTGGTATATATATGTTAGAGTTAACAACGTTATACCTCAGTGTGTCAGCAGATGGCGCTCTTGTACTGCTGTGGAACTACTAGAGAGCCTATAGCTAAAGGCACATGTGCAGCTCAGCTTACATGAGCTCCGCCCGAGCGAGAAGCTAATTTTGGTGTCCTCTTTATTAACCCACCAGTACTGAACAACCTTTTATGTTATTAACGTGATTCAAAAAGCAATGTAAGATGAGTAACGACTGTTCGGTCCTGTTCTGAGATGATTTCGAGTTGTTGTGTGGAAATTTGTCTTAATGAGTGAGTGTCAGTATATCGTCTGCTAACGTCAGTATGTTAAGTACTTTTACACATGAGCGTTATCATAGAAGTAATCTGCAACTTTAGAAAATGTGTTCCAGTGTTAGCGAGCATCAAGTCCATGAGTTCAGAGAAAAGGCTTTTTTTGGAGAGCGTGGTGTTTGTGGTGGTTTGCCATGTTGTATTTACGTTTTGGTAACGCTGTGTCCAAGAGTGATGGCGTAGGTTGTAGAAAGGCTGTGTGAGCGTTGAATGAGTTATTCATAAACCATGTGCATTCATTCATTTGTTTTATTTATTTATTTATATGTAACTTTATGTACTTTTGTTGATGAAATTTGTTGTTTTATCTGAAGAATGTTTTCATTTATTTTAATTTGTACTGTGTTTGTGTTAAAAAATGAGTGAATGATGGTTTTTATAGAATTGGCTACGCAGTGAGATCCAGAATTTCCTATATGTCTGTAACACACACATTAGCATTAAACATACTTGGTTTACTATTCTTTGTGTTTAACACAGATGTGTATGTCACAGACAGACACAAGGTGTTACTGGAGATGGATCGCTAACCTTACTAACCTTAGTTTTGTTTTTCCTGGAAGCCTTTTGTTCAGTTGGGCTGTGCAGCTGACACTCAACCGTGGTTATTAATTTGTGATCAATCAAACTTTCCTCTTTACTGATTTTCTCCACAAGCACAAATACATATATATATATATATGTATGTGTGTGTGTGTGTGTGTGTGTGTGTGTGTGTGTGTGCATATATATATATATAGAAAGAGGAAAGGATCGGAGAGGCTGAGGTAAAAGAAGAGAGAGAGATGAGCTAAAGTGAGGAGGAGCAGTGAAAGGCAGAGAGGATGGCGAGTTTTGTCTCAACCTTTCTGTTTGCCTCAGCATTGATCTCTGCCTCACCTCAACACAAAGGCCAACCCACCCCTCAGACACACACACACAAACACACACGCACATATATTTGCTGAAGCCCTGGCTTCGACCGCCTGACTGGTCAAATTAAACCCAGATCACTGCAAGACTCCAGGGACACACACACACACACACACACACACACACACACACACACACACGTACACATCAGTCAATGTCAGTGGAAGATTTTCAGCACTTTTTTACATGTTTGTAAGGTTTTAACATGACCCAGCAGCACTGAAGACTTTTTTTAAAGGACAGATTGTGACACACAAACACACATTTACAATCGCACAATGGCTGTTCGCACAATCACACTGTTTTCTATTTTTCAAAGACAAAGACGCGTACAGTCGAGTCCATTTGTTTGAGCTACATGTGAATAACACTGAACAGCACACGTGTGTATGTGAATGCATGTGTGGGTGCGCGCATGTGTGCATGTGTGCATTTGGGAGTGTGTGAGTGTAAAATGTCTCTTCCTAGTTCTGCTGTGTCAGCAGCTCAGACAGACAGCGCTGTTGTTGTGTACCCACAGAGGAAATAAAATAACAGCCCACGTCTTTTCAGCCCACAGACAGCTCCCCCTTCTCTCTCTCTCTCTCTCTGCCTTCCTCCTTTTGTTCTCTCCTTGTTTATTTTTCCTCATTTTATCCCTTTGTGCTCATTTTCCTCTTCCTCTCTTCCAGTCTTTAACCCATCCCTACTTAAATGACTTAAAGTCATTATTTACATTAAAGATATAATAACTTTACACAGAAAGGAAATGTTATCAAAGCAGGTTCCCATGTTGATCAAAACATAATGGCTTATTGGAGTGGAAGCATAACACTCACTGAGGAAGCTAATGGCACACACACACACACGACCCACATCACACACACACTTCTCTTTACAAAAGTATGAAATAAGGCTGTGTTTTTTTGCTATATTTCATGTAACTTCTCAACACTTCCCGTGTTTGTTTTGCTTGGTTATATTACAGTTACAGGAAGTTATTACCACCCAGAGGCATGTAGACACAAATCGTCATTATCATATCCTCATTTTTTTATTCTATGCATTTTTTGAACAGTTTCCCATGAAAAGTCATTTATTTTGGCAACTGAAAAAAAATGTGTGGAAGGTAGAAAAAACAAAGGATGAAAGATGAACAGGTGAAAAAAGGAAAGAGCAGATGGATGAAGGTAGGAAGGGATACGTGGATGATGCACCGCAGACTGGAGCAGCAGCTATGATTAGTTAAAACAAGTGAAAGTGGGATCAGACTGAGTCACAGACTGTGTTTTCTTCATGGGGGCGTCCGACAAATCAGTTGTTTTGTTTTCTGTTTGAAGCGTGCAGTCTGCGATTCGAGGTGCAATGCTGCCATCTGCTGGTAAAAGACTGTAAATCATCTCTGCTTACTGGAGAACGTCACAGGCTCCTGTTTAACTTTCACAGCTGAACAGAAACGTGAAAAACTGTTACTCACAGTTGAAATATTGGTTGTTCAAACTATTCAGTTTAATGTTTGTTCCTTTTCTTTCCTGAAAAATTTCGTTTTATTTATTTGTTTGTTTATTTAATGTAATTATAAGTATACAAGTTTGCACAGCGTAGTAATTATAACATTGTGCGTACTTTTTACACGATTAAACTGAACCAGGTGTCATTTTATTATCATATTAATTAACATATTAGTAATTTTTTAAATAATTTAAGATATAATTATTGTTGTTATTATCCATGCATTTTCGAATGTAATTAAGGTAATAATTATTAATTAAGTTGCCAAATAACTTTTTTACTGCATTCCTGAACTTAGAAAAAGGATTTGGATTTAAAAATAAATTCATTGTTTTGTTTTAAACGAGTTCTTGACAGATTTCCTACATATTTGTGTCTTCTTCTCTTTATGACAGGAACTCCAATAAGGTTTTCTAATAAATTTGTTAAGACGTTTCATAGCCAGCCTCCGTATTTTACCTGCTGATGAATTATTCTGTCAAACTGGTAACAACAACTTTAAAAACTGTCCTCCTACAACACACCTCATGCTGAGCTGTAGACACATGGACACATATATAGATATATAGATATATAATATGGGGCTGAATTGATTCGTGCACGTGGTTTCCAAACATCAACAGACAGATGAAACTAACACCGGATTGTTTTAGTTACTCAAATGAAATAAAGCTTTAATAATAGAAGATTACATGATGCTTAGCTCAGCTTTATTGATTCAGGAAGGCTCCTTCATGAATAATGGGAATAATGAGGATTATTATTATTATGATTATGATTATTATTCCAAAGTACTGTTACGTCCCCAAGCTAGTCTAGGGGTTAGGAGGGACTAACATAAAGGTAAAATAGTGAAGGAGGAGTCAAGATGGTTTTAAAAGGTTTATTTCCTGCTAGCATTAAAGTTCTAGTTCAGACTGAGGGTTAACTTCAGGGAGAGCCAAGGCCAACATAACAAACAAAACATCCCTGATATGAAAATAAAAGGAACTTACCTAACTCCAAAGAAAACAAAATATACAACCTATAACCATAACCTACCTAACAACACATAAACAGGAGAAAAAAGGGAATCAAAACAAAAGGTAGCTCTCCCCGACAGGCAGTCTGAACATGGAAACACAAAATGTACATACAAGTCAAAAAGGCATGCAAGCCTGCACAGGTATGGCAATCAAAATGTCTAGAGGGCCCAGAAACACAGCTCCACAGGCATTATACAGTGTTCTGCTGATTGGTAATTAGCGGATTCTGTGAGCAGCATCCAATCAGGACAGAGGAGGTGAGCCTAGACAGAACATAAGGCATTAGTTCACAGAAGAAAACCAACATCCTCCTGGGGGATGTAACAGTACTAATACTGCAAATATAGTTAGTAAAACTTTAAAGTGTCTCAGCCCTGTTGGGGCTCATTTCAATCAAGGCTGTTGTTTCAAATAGAAGCTCTGCTAATGTTTCAGCAAAGGATGTGAACTATTAGCAGTTTAGGGCTTTACAAATGAAGACATGCATATACTAATGATTTCCAGACGCCAGTGATGACCATAAATTCGTTTTATGCAATTTGCAGTAGAGAGTGCAATCTCTGTCTTCTTTAATGAATCACGAAAAACTGTGGTACGTCCACTAGTGTAATGGTAGCAGTAGCAGCAGCAGCGTGAGAAACCACAGCATCGTCATAATCTGCCATAAAGCTAGTTTTGGCTGCTCCTTTAACGGGGGGGGGTCACCACATTGGGAAGCTCAGCGTTTGATTTGGGAGTGTTTCTAACGTCAGACGCTCCTCAGAACAGGAATATCGAGTGTTAGAGGCCGTCAAGACATTAAACACTCTAGTTTTTATGGTCCACTCATGAGTCACCGAATGCTGAATTTTTCTGTGTGTTTGAAAAGGTGAATACAGCACTGAGATATACCGTTTTTGCTGTGACAAACTTGGAAACAAACACATTTCATATCTGGCAGTAACTCCAAACTGTCAGTTTAAATTATTTAGGATGTTTGGGATGAGACTGTAACACATTCTGCAAAAGCTTTAAATTACGTTTGCATGGTGTTCAGTGTGGCACAGCGTTTGCTTGGACACAACGATGGCAGGACATGTACTGTGGCTTCACTGCAAAATCTTTAACGGCATTTACTTTGTGATGATTCCTTTAACTCCAACTACAGTCTTACACATTCACATGCGTGAACACAGCGCTCTCATTTAATTAGCATTCCCACTGTGTGTGAGTGGGAGTGGTGTGACAGTTTGACAGTGTTTGGGTCCCTGCAGTCCTATGTCAGCTATTCATCACCAGGTCCCATGACATCACGCCCCCTTTCCCACCCTGATCCTCACACTAACTCCCCCCAACCACACCAGCCTCACCCATTACCCCCACCCGATTACACTCACCTACTGCACAGCTGAGTACAATATGAGACTAAATCAACTGTTTACATGCTAATGATGATATATGACTGCGCTGCTGTTTGAACCCTGTCATTTTGTTGATTTACACATACGTACATGTTTGGCTGCTTCAAACATGAGTATAATAAACAGCAATGAAAAATGGAGTAAAGATACGGACGAGGTCATCTCTCTAAGACACATAGAGAGCCATTCCTGCTTATTTAGAAATGAGCCAAACATGCGTGTCTTTGGATTGGACAGCCCAGTCAGCTCATGGAACTGAACCCAGGAACCTTCTTGCTGTGAAGCAATCTCGTACACAGCTGCACCACCCAAAGGTGGGTGGTGTCACTGATCATCTCAAAGAATCTGGAAAACAAAATGCATTAATAAAAAGTCTGTGTGCATGTGTCTCTGTTAAAAATCCTGCATTTCAAAAAAAAAAAAAAAGTTATGACTGAAGGAGGAAGCTGTACAAAATTTAGTTCATCGTATTCATCAGAACTTCATTACACAGAATCCTACACATGCCTCAAAATCAGCCCCTCTTTACTCAACTGTCCTATTAAATATCAAAGTCAGAGGGCAGTACTGGAAATATAGATTTCAGGAGAATAATGAAATCTGAATAATAATATCTTACTTTGTAAATTATAAATATTTAAAAGGGCTCAGGCTGTACATCAGTGTCAAGATCAAGTTTATTTATATAGCACATTTACAAACAGTCCATGCTGCACAATGTAAAATGCCACTAGAACAAATAAAATGTAAAACAATGATGCAGTAAAATATAGAAAAAACAAATAAGTCAATGAAAGCAACTAAAACATATGTACATATGTGTTCTCTGCTCCTTTGTCCTGCTCATATTTTTATCCCTCATTCACGAGTCACCAAACTTTAAAAATGGACTCAACACTATTTTATAATGTGAAAAAAATCGTCTTTTTCAGAAGCGTTTCAGCTCTGCGGCTGTGGCTGACAGGGGGAGTCATTTTGTACTGGAACATCCAAAGCACTACTTTATCATCATCATCATCATCATCATTATTAAGTTATGTTAAGTCGCAGTTTTACATATTATGGTGTATTCAGTACTAAAAAGAAGTTCTTTCTGATGTGACAGTACAAGCAATGTCTTCTATGACTGCTGAAACATAAATGTTTAAATGATACATATAGAACAAAATCTCAGGCTTAAATAGTCACAGTCTCACTTTGGTTCCCAAAATTCAAATTATATCAGTTGTTTTTGTGTTGAATGTAAATTATTGTTGTTTTAAATAACTCCAATGTTAAAATATTTAAATTTCATAAATGTATTTGTAAAACATGACATGATAAATTATGATCCTTTATGATCAGCTGTTGCTAGTTCCCAGATGTTTTAGGGAACTATTTTTGTTTTTCCTTGGTAGCTGTGTAACATCGTCACACTTACTCTTCATGTAAAATGCATTAAAATCTCTTAGCTTTAGTTTGACTTAATGATTGTGTCATTGTGAATTAAGTTGCACCGTGAACATGACCAGGTCTGTCATGGCTCACTGCTTATCCATCAGCTCTCATAATTGGCTTTCTCACCTGTACAAGCGCCTGCAGGTGAGGCGCACACACAGATGCATGGAAGCTTATGCATCCACACCACAGGAAAGTTGCAAAAGGAAAACAGAGTCTCATATGCATGCAGGTGTGTGTACACACAGTGAGCTAGTACCAGGGTGTGTGTGAAAACACCTTTCTAAAAAAGGGGATTCTCACACCTTGCTTGACATAAGTCACCTGCTGCCAAACTTACACTGTGACAGAGGAGTCGAGGTTCTCTGTTACTTCTGCTCATTAACTTCAGGTTTTTGTTGAACCCTGATAGACCCAGTTAGACTGGGTCTATCCCCAAAAGCTCGACAGAAAACAATCAAGTAAACTCATGAATGTGGTGAAAATGATCTAAAAGATGTGAGAGTAGCCACGTGCACATTTAGATCTGGAACGCCTCCATGTTTCACCAAAGTTGCACGAGTGTATGTGTTGAGGAGTACTTGTTGAGGGCTAGTTCTTTTAGGTTGAGCAGCTAACAAGATAGTGTATGGGTCAGGATACAGGAAGGAGGACAAGAGGCTTCCACTTTGCTGGATTGTCACCGCCAGCTGTTTTATTGCCACTTAGATGCTCAGTGTTGACAGCAGTTTCCAGTCATGAACTTAACACTCGGAGCATCACCGTGAAGGATGGAAAACAGGAACACAGCTTACGTGATGAGGTAAAACAGAACTAACACGGAAAAACAATCTCCCCTTCTGGAGTAGCAGCACGGTACCCCAAACTTCTGCCTACGTCATTTCCCGCGACTCCACCCCACACAATATTGCAGAACATAGACATAAAATCTCAGAGCCTTTTATACAGCCGCCCCCAAATGTGGTTACACATTTGCTCCCCCAAAAATGGCTCCCTAATCAGTTTCAGGAGGCGACTTGCTATTCTTCTCAGTATCTCCGTCTTCAGATGTCACGACAGGTAAAACCACCAACCGAGCAACTGGTCTGGTGTAGACACGTCCATTAACATTCACATCAGCAGATCTGACAAGTCCATCATCACTACGATGAATCTTGAGCCCATGGCCTATCGGCCACAAGGCTCGAGGCAACTGCGGATCTGTAACCATAACAACTGCCTTTTTCAGAAGTTCAGGAGGAGTTGACTGCCACTTCTGCCTCGCCTGTAAGCCAGGTAAGTATTCTTTGATGAATCTTGCCCAGAACTGATCAGCAAGAATCTGTGAGTGCCTCCAACGTCTTCACCTGAGGTTCTCTGTCTCTGGGTAGACCACCTGGGGTAGTGATCCATCAGGCTGCCCCATGAGGAGACTATTAGGTGTCACAGGGTCCACATCGGCCACGTCGGTGGAAACGTAGCCTAAGGGCTTTGCGTTAAGGATCAATTCCACCTCCAGCAGAACTGTAAGGAGTACCTCCTCATGAAGAGGTTGGGAACCCACACAGGTGCGGAGAGCTGACTTCACTGAACGGATCTCTCTCTCCCATACACCTCCGAAATGTGGGGCAGCCGGGGGGTTAAACTGAAATCTGACCTTCTGACGGGCGAGCTTCCCTTGCAATGTCTCTGACATGTTGGCAAAGGCTTCTCTGAGTTCTCGTTCTCCCCCTTTGAAATTGGTCCCACAGTCAGACCATAACTCTGCCGGTGTCCCTCTTCTGGCTATGAATCGCCTCAGGGCCATGAGGAACACATCCGCGTCTAAGCTACTTAGGAGATCCAGATGTACCGTCCTCGTCGTCATACACTTGAAAATGATTCCCCAGCTTTTTTCGTGGCATCTTCCTACCTTCACAAACATAGGCCCGAAACAGTCAACACTGGTGGAGTAAAAGGCTGGTTTGCACAGTCTAAGCCGAGCAGCCGGAAGGTCAGCCATCTTGGGAACGGAGGGTTGAGCCCTCCAGCGCTGGCACTCAGGACGGGTTCGCTGGTGCTTGCAAACTGCCTCTCTTCTGTGCAGTATCCAATAAGACCTCCGCAGCTCCACTGCTCAAGCATGTGGAGCGGCTCTGGCAGGTGGATGTAGTGCCTTCCCGATCCGAGAAAGAGGTCACTCGGTCGAAACAGGATCAGCAGGCTGTGGCCCTGCTCGAGGCAAGAACAACTCATAGGATGGTCGATGGAATCTTCAGGTATGTTACACCTCTACTCCGTCACGTACAGAGGCTGAACTCTCCTGCTTCTTGTGTGAGGCTGTGGGGTGTCCCACTGCGGCATTTCCCTAAAGGGATGGCCTGTATAGTTAACATCAAAGTCCTCAAACCGGCTTGGTCAAGGTGTTTGGCGTTTAGGCCTTACATCAGGACATGTCGCTCCATCTGGCTCCATCTTGATAACTGCATCCGGCTCGAAGGACCAATGTTGAGGAGTACTTAGTGAGGGCTAGTTCTTTTAGGTTCAGCAGCTAACAAGATGGTGTATGGGTCAGGATACAGGAAGGAGGACAAGAGGCTTCCACTTTGCTGGATTGTCACCGCCAGCTGTTTTATTGCCACTTAGATGCTCAGTGTTGACAGCAGTTTCCAGTCATGAACTTAACACTCGGAGCATCACCGTGAAGGATGGAAAACAGGAACACAGCTTACGTGATGAGGTAAAACAGAACTAACACGGAAAAACAATCTCCCCTTCTGGAGTAGCAGCGCGGTACCCCAAACTTCTGCCTACGCCATTTCCTACGCCTCCACCCCACACAATATTGCAGAACATAGACATAAAATCTCAGAGCCTTTTATACAGTATGCTTTTCCACACGTGTAGAGACAAATGCCCAAACACTTGAGACCAGAACGGTTTTTAACTGACTGTTTTGGTTTCGCAGCAAACGACTGTAGCTCAGTAGTTTAGTGTCATTAACTCTGTTTCCAGCAGCTAGGGGGAGCTGGCTTTAGCTGCAACAACAACACTTGAAGAAACATCCCCTCCAGAGCAACATCAAAGTTATCACAGCTGAGAAACAAAGCAAATAACTACTAAAGTGCCCTCGGGACTCGGTGAAGCAAGACCAGAACAGAGCTAAGCACTTACAAAAAGCACAAAGTACAACTTGGCTGGTCAGTCCTCTATCGAACCATTGCATGGGGAAAATAAACTTTTCCTTTATTGTGTTACTTTATTGTGAGTCTTAAGTATCAGCTTATAAGCTGCATATTCATGTCCCTACATCTAACTGCTGCAAGTGTTGCCATCAAGTCCTGGATCTCTGTGTGTCTGATAGAAACTTTAATAGCTGCCAGCGTGAGACACTGATCAGCCAAGCACATCAGCATAGTGCGATCCAATATGTCACCGCCACGCAGAGAGACGGAGAGAGAGAGAGAGCAAGGCGAGCTGTGTGTGTCTTGTTAGCAAAGGGCGTAACAGTGGAAGTGATGGTAGTAATGTGGGAATGTCAAAAGAGATCTTACTGTGAGCTATATGAAGACACGTGTGATGAGGGTGTGTTCTAACACAGCCACAGACATGCACACGTCTGTGTGTGTGTGTGTGTGTGTGTGAACGCAAGATCAAAAATCACAGAGAAGTTCACCCAAAACTGGTTTTATATATATTTATATAGAGAGAGAGACATGTCAACTTTCCTTTTCTTGAACTGACTTTTAACCATTTTTTAAAAATAATTCAATATTAGTTTCTAATAGTTTCATTCTAAGCAGCTGGTCTGAAACTGTTTTTATCAATTATGGAATATTTCTATTCTCAGACTAATGGTGTCAAAACCTGAACTTGAGATGATTATTCATGCTTTTATTTCCTCACGTTTAGACTACTGTAACGGCCTTTTTACTTGTTTTAATAAATCAGCCTTAAATCGTCTTCAGACTGTGCAGAATGCTGCAGCACGACTCTTAACAGGCACCAAGAGAAGATCGCATATTACTCCAGTTTTAGCCTCCCTTCACTGGTTGCCTGTAAGCTTTAGGTTTCATTTTAAAATTTTAGTTCTAACCTTTAGGGCCCTGCATGGTCAAGCTCCCCAATATTTATCTGACCTTCTGAAACCACATTCATCTTCTCGAGCTTTAAGGTCATTAGATCAGAGACTGCTGGTGGTACCGTGCACTCGTTTTAAAACTCGTGGTGATGGGGCCGTTCAGGCAGCGTAGAGACAGTGGAATTCTCTTCCACTGTCTCTACGCTGCACGGACTCCATTGATTCTTTTAAAAAACAGCTGAAGACATTTTTATTTAGAAAAGCATTTGATTAATTTCCTCTTACGTTGTTTTTATTGTTTTACATTGCTATTTACTGTTACATTGTTTTATATTTCCATTTCTTGTGTTCTAAAGCACTTTGTGATTTTTTATCTGTGAAAAGCGCTATATAAATAAATTTTACTTACTTACTTACTAGTTTAATACTCAAAATATCATAAAGGATTTATATCCGCATGTCTGTCCATCCATGAGTTTTCTTAAGTGTTTATCCAGTCATATGGTTAAAGGTGCTGTACACACACATATCATATAAAAGTCAAATTCACCTTTCTGAAGACATGCAGTCGCAGTGAAGTATTTTTATTTTGTTTGCCTTAAATATTATGTTCTGTGAATGGAAATCATATATATGAAAATTATAAATAAGAGCCAAATATGTATTCAAATATTTGGAGCCTCAATAATGCACTAATGAGTGAACAGACTGTGCTGAGAAGGTGGAAGGAGTACTGTGGATAATTTATGATGAAGGAAAACGAGGGTGGACGTAGGGAGAAAAGGACTTTTGGCTGGACGCAAAGACTGAAAGGATGTGCAGCAGGTCAGAGGGACTAAGAGTCGAGATGGAAATCTACTAACAAGTGAACAGAAGATTAGAAGGAGTGCCGTCAGGAGCCGATGAATGATGAAGATGAGAGATTAGTGAGGACGGATATAAAGACGCCTGTAGAGGAAATGTCAGCAGCAGTGGACATTTTGCTGAGCTGGAGGTGGCAGAGTTGAGATTTTCACTGGGATCGTCCAGGATTAGAAATGATGCATCAGAGGGACAGATCAGGTTAGAGAGACAAGACTGAGAAGTTTGGACGTGTACAGAGAAGGGACGGTAGAAAAACTGGTGAAAAGATGTTGAATAAAGAGTTTCCAGGCAGGAGTAAAAGAGGAAGACTGAGGAGGAGGAGGAGGAAGATGATCCCACTGTGGTGAGCAGCTGAAAGAAGAGGCCAAAGGAATTTTTGGAATAAGGGGAATGAAACTGCATTTTAAAAACATGTTTAATGGCTGGTTTAATCGCTGCTTTCAGCCAATCACAGGCAGGTTAGGCTCCACCCCCCTGCGATTTAACCTGATAAGCAGTCGATCTAATGAATGGACTTAATTTTGTTTTCTTAAAGAGCAGTGCATTTTGTTACATTAAGTAAGCACATTTTCCCTCAATTATTATGTAAATACTGCGACAGCAGCAAAAACTGAGTCAGTCCACCTTCGGTCCACGTTCAGCAGGTGTTGGCTTGGAAGTAGACGTGGGTTGTTGGATCTTTACTGATCCCCTGACTTCAACCACAGACTCAGTGACATTTTGATTTGTGTTAATATTTCTATTGTGTACGGTCCTTGGAAGAACAATATCATCATGTCAACATTTTTATCCTATAAACGAAACAATTTGTTTGTTCTCAGCTGCAGTAAACATGCTGATATTTACAGATAATCTCCAACACTCGGCTTATGATGTTTAAATATTCTGCACATTCTGCACGTTCTCAGTCATCCAGGTCATCGTAAAGAGCTTGGAAAGAAAAGCATCTGGACTTCTGTAAGCTTCTTGTTTTCACACCTCAGCTCGTGTGATTAGGCAGAGGATCATTAGGGGGTCCATGCCCCCCCCCCGGGGGCCACTCCCACAGGGTTTAAATCTGGGACTCTCCACCATTTCACCCTAAAACTGAAGAAGCTTCTCGGATGAGAGGTGAAACTTCTTCAAGCAACTTAAAGAAGTCCAGACACTTTTCTTTCCAAGCTGTTCAGACTGTTCTGCACATTGTGTCATTCTTTCTCTCAGGACTCGATGCAAATATTACCATCAGGTGAACATGCATACTTATACCACTAGCACGAACCAGCAACGTCTTATTCATGTTTAATGATAGTTTCGTAGCCTTGAAAGTAAATCACATGTATCTGATCATCCTCCCTTGTTTCCTCCTTCCTTCCTCTCCAGCTGTGGGCCTGCCTCTGGCTCTCAGCAGGCTCCATATCAGCTGCTGAAGAGGCTCTGCTGTTTGCTGTGGACGGTGAGGCTCACTGAAGCGATCTGTGAGGTCACGGCAAAACACCAGAGCTTTTAATCTGTGCTCCCGGCTCCACGAGGCATCCATTTATCCATCCATCCATCCATTTCTTGAAGTGAGCAGAACACCAGGGGGACGAGCAGAGGTAAACCTGACACTAGAGGGCGCTGTTGATTCAGCAGTGGTGTGCGGACCTCAACAGAAAGAAACTTCTGACTGGGCAGCAAAAAAACACACGTTTAAGGCAAATTAAAATTCCTTTATCCACATTTTAAATGTGCGTATCAAGGAAATATCCAAATCTTCTAAATCTAACGATACAAATAAGGTTCTTTTGTAAAACTGCATTACAGTCAAGCGACTTTGGAAAATGCGATGGTAGTGAAATTTTAATTTCAACAGATGTCCTTCTCATTCAGCTCAGCGTTTTGTTTTGCTGGGGTTTTTTCCTTCCCAACCATCCCATCAATCGTTCAATAAAGTGTAAGAAAGGATGTGAGACACTTTTATTTACTTCAACCACTCAGTAAAATTAAACATGTTTACTTTTGCAACCAGGCGACATTTTTATGAACTCATTCTCCAAAAGTTGAATCTGTTCATCTGGACGTAGCGTTTTGTGGGAGAAACGTTTCGTCACTCATCCAAGTGACTTCTTCAGTCTCTTATGAACTCATTATTTGCCATTTTGGATGTCAATGTTGCGTAGCAGTGTTTTGAAGTGCTTCTGTTTGGTTTTTATTTCTGATGAATTGTCTGTTTTTCCACGCCCCCATTAAAAAAAAACAAAAACAGTAAACACCCCTGCCCTCGTGATCCTCTGAGCGTTGAAGCGAAAATCTTTCTCTTTGACCAATAATATTGCACGTTTCATGACCTGCTCTCCAAATGTCATCAAACACATTATTTGTATGAAAACGAATGACAGGTGGAGTTAATAAATCTTTATTTAAATCAAAAAGCAGATAAAAACATTAAGGCAGATGAGCAGCGGGCGCTGAGCTGCAAAATGGAACGTCAGAATTGAACTATACAAGCGTCGCTCCGTTAATAAAAACATAGAAAATTATAAAGCCAGAGAAAACAACGACACACAATGTGACAAAGAACCAGTGTGTGTGTGTGCATTTAGGAGTTGTATGGTGTCTGTGCATGTGCATGCATGTGCGACATGATTTCAGGTGTGTGGAACGATGAAAGAACGGGTACTTGCATGTTTTTAGACATTTACTTGGTAAAACAATAAAGTGCTGTTCCTGTCGACCTTCGACGGGAGTTTCACCCGACTACCGCGCCCGTTGTTTTCATTTCCCATTAGCTGCCACAAACTCGTGCGTTAACTTTGATATTTGCAATCTAACATGCACCGCAACATTTCTAATTTTCAATGTGAGGATTTGAGACGTGAACACAGCAATAAATTAAAAGTCTGAATGCTCCCAGCTGCTTATCAGTGACTGCAACAGTTTAACTGTTAACCAGATGGTTAACTAGCACTGAAACAGATAAAACTGCCCGGTGAACGACATCATTAGGATGGGCGCTCTGTGACCTCGCTGTTCTGAACAAAACATGAAAGTCTACGTGTTCAAATACCGGACGTATGAGCAGCTCGTCCATCTCTGCCTCATCGTCCAGCCCTGAGAACACATGTGGTGGACTTTTGTGGACTTATTGTTGTTCAGGCCTGCTCCAAGCTTCCTCAGAGAAACCCAAAGAGTTCAGCCTAGAGGCAAATCTAGGCCACAAAGGATTAGCTTTGGTGTTTGCCACTTCAAATGGACCAAAGAGATTATTTCACACAACTCTGGTTGTGACAAAAACACTGAGCTTTATATTCTTCTGTTACTTTATATGATATTGACAATAACACTGGAAGTCGGTGCAGCAGTTTACTGAAACATGCAAACATCATTAGAAATATAGTATTTAAGGAACAAAGAGACTTGGTACAATTTTAGGTCAATATTTCATATTGTTAACTTTATTGGTCTGTTAGGTGAGCTGTAGTTTCTCTACGTAGTCTGCAGGAATAGTTCTCCAAGCTTCTTTAAGGAGATTCAAAGCTCCTCTTTGGATGCTGGCTTTCCTTTTTTCACCATTCTCTGCCAAAATGATCCCAAACTGCTTTAAGAGCGCTGAGATTTCCAGGGAGGCCAATCCCTGACTGACCGCCCTCCACTGTAAATCTGGGTATGCTTTTAGCGCATCGACGGCGTGTTTGGGATCTTAAAAACAGACATGAAGCCACTGACAGACACATGCTTTCTAGATGCTACTGCATTGTGGACCAACATCTGACTGTGCTTTTCTACATTCACGATTCTATCAGTTTGGACGAGATCTCCACCAGAGCGTCCACAGATGGCTGCAGACGCTCACAGTCATGCCTCTGTCCTGACCTCCATACCAACGACAATCTGAAAATCCAAAAACTTTCAATTTGGATTCATCGTAAGTTCCCATCGATCTAATTCAGGTTTCAGTTAACAGTAGATCAACTGAAGGGCTAGCTACATCTGTGCGGTCACATATCAGCTTTTTTTCCTGTTGCTCCACAACTGTCAGATATCGTTCATCTGTAGTAGATGTCGGCCTGACGCGACTTTTCTACTTCACTTTTTAAGGGGCCTCAATTTTTTTAAGGACATGCTGCACACTACTCAAGGTTTCAGCTAAAAACACTTCAGAAATCACCTTGTTGGTATAAAAATACTATTTTATGTCTGTCAGACTGTTTTATTGGAGGTGTTTTTTCCAGTAATAAAGTCCCCAAAGACAGTTTTCTGTTATGTGCGGACGCGACGCTGGTTTATCTTTGGAATTAGAGGCTTTGTGCTCGAGTCACTCACAGGAAAGTGTTTAGTGGCTCTGAAAAGGGTCTGATACAAGGACTGGTTGGAAAATGTGTCCAAAGACTAAAGACCCAGTTAAAAATATGGAAGAAAGCAAATGCTTCCTTGGAAGCAGAACATCATGAAACGAGTGTCGGCTCAAACTGTTTATAGAAGCTTTTTGATTGATCTGCATGTTTGTAAGGAAATAATCCCATTTTCAGGGAAACATGTTTATGTGAGATGCTAAATATGTAGTAGTAGCATGAACACTAACAACATGAGATAGCTGATCACATGATCCTCAGGTCACATGATGTGTTCATTAGCCAGGATCAAAGGGGTGTTTCCTGTGCATGCTGATCCTACACCAACCTGCTGCAGTTTCATTTGTTTTAGACGCCGTGATGAATTATTTCATTTGACAAAGCAGAGCTAAAGTTCCAAGATTTCAAAGAACTCATTTCAAACTCCAAACAAGTCGTCATATTTGAAACATCGCACCCACTGGGTTAAAGAAGCCGTAACAAACGCTGAGACAGCACTGTCAGAGCTTCCCCACAACTGTACACAGAGACAGGGACCAACGCTGGCTGCCTTTTTCATTTATGTCCAAGTGCAAAAATATTACCCCCACCACCCACCCCGCCCCCCATCACCCCAACATCGCTTGGAATAAAAATTCAAATCCTATTCTGATTGAAGCGAAACCCTAATTACAGTTTCATATAAAGACTGAACCATGAATGATGGTTATTCTGCAGTGTTTACACGTATACATGAGCAGCCTGAAAGCATCTGTCACCAACATCAAGGAGAAAGGATGTCGTTTGTCACACATGGGGTGAAAGGAAGGTGATTTCAAAAAGTAACCACAATGTTAGTTTGTTTGTTTTACTTGGATCTTATAAGGTTTGGAAATGTGCAAATATTAATCTGCAGCTTGAGTGGTGACACGTGAACGAAGGGGGACTCAGTGAGGTCATGTCTGTACCTCTGTGGCCTGATCTGGGAAACTCTCACCATCACACGTCATGAGTATAAACACAGACACCAGAATTACAAGAAGCCTAAAATAAAAACAAGAAAATACAAGAAAAACTCGAAGACATCGGCCGAACATTTGACTTTCAAACGTATGTGTGTCTGTGTGTGTGTGTGTGTGAGTCTGTGTGTGTCTGTCTGTGTGTGTGAGTCTGTGTCTGTCTGTGTGTGTGTGTGTGAGTCTGTGTCTGTGTGTGTCTGTGTGTCTGTCTGTGTGTGTGAGTCTGTGTCTGTCTGTGTGTGAGTCTGTGTGTGTGAGTCTGTGTGTCTGTCTGTGTGTGTGAGTCTGTGTCTGTCTGTGTGTCTGTCTGTGTGTGTGTGTGTGAGTCTGTGTCTGTGTGTGTCTGTCTGTGTGTGTGAGTCTGTGTGTCTGTCTGTGTGTGTGAGTCTGTGTCTGTCTGTGTGTCTGTCTGTGTGTGTGAGTCTGTGTCTGTCTGTGTGTGTGTGTGTGAGTCTGTGTCTGTGTGTGTCTGTGTGTCTGTCTGTGTGTGTGAGTCTGTGTGTCTGTCTGTGTGTGTGAGTCTGTGTCTGTCTGTGTGTCTGTCTGTGTGTGTGAGTCTGTGTCTGTCTGTGTGTGTGTGTGAGTCTGTGTGTCTGTCTGTGTGTGTGAGTCTGTGTCTGTCTGTGTGTCTGTCTGTGTGTGTGAGTCTGTGTCTGTCTGTGTGTGTGTGTGTGTGTGTGAGTCTGTGTCTGTCTGTGTGTGTGTGTGTGTGTGTGTCTGTCTGTGTGTGTGAGTCTGTGTGTGTGAGTCTGTGTCTGTCTGTGTGTGTGAGTCTGTGTCTGTGTGTCTGTCTGTGTGTGTGAGTCTGTGTCTGTCTGTGTGTGTGTGTGTGTGAGTCTGTCTGTGTGAGTCTGTGTGTCTGTCTGTGTGTGTGAGTCTGTGTCTGTCTGTGTGTCTGTCTGTGTGTGTGAGTCTGTGTCTGTCTGTGTGTGTGTGTGTGTGTGAGTCTGTGTGTGTCTGTGTGTGAGTCTGTGTCTGTCTGTGTGTGAGTCTGTGTGTGTGTGTGTGTGTGCGTGTGTGTGCGCGGTGCCTGCGACAGGCAGCGTGGTGTCACTCCTGGAGAGCCCAACCTCCAGAAACCTCCTACACACCAGCACGCCGCGTTGCTCACACAGGCTTACAAACGCACAAGATGATTGGCTGTTACAGCGGCGCGTGCTAGTCTACTGATGACCTCACTGTCTATGTTCAAAGCTTGTTAAAATACAGACTCCAACGTGTATACGAATCCCGTGGTTGTGTTTGTTTGCAGATTCTTTCAGTGTTTGCTCTTCAGTAAAGAAGCGATAAGCACAGAGACAGGAGTTACATTTATATGCATTTGTCTGTTTTCCCCATTCATTCCTATTTGTGTACATTTTCATTTGCATGCCCATCCCTCCATTCAACCCTTTGTGTATTTGTTCTTCAGTCAGTTTTCTTTGCCCATGCCAGGTCGTCCGATCGAGGTTTCTGCCCAGTCAGCTGTTCGATTAATCTCTCCATGGATCTCCAAAAGCCCAGCTGGTCCAGCGGATAGTTGCACCAACCTGGGAAGGATGGAAACGAGGGGAGGAAACAATTACAGTGCAAGACGTAAAATGATAAAAGCAAACAGCGGCAAGACAGAGAAGGGATGTTAGTATCACAGATATGTATTTGTCCGGGGCCTGTTCACTTCTTGGCCGGGTTGACCACTACGTGCAAATAAGATGGCAGGTGTGAACTGCAGCAGCCGATGTGTAAGTGTTGTCACATTCATTTTGTTCTGGCTAATTATTTCCACACTGTGTGGGCTGTCTTTGCTGTCTGCATCCCTGTGGATCATTAAATGGTTTTAACTGCTAGTATCAGGATCAACCCAGAAGTTCTCCAATCAGGACATCTCCAGGAGCCACGCCTCAGACTGAAAAACGATCTCGTGCAAAGGTCCTGAACCCTGCAGTCCAAAAACTGAGTCGATCTCCATCGTCGTTCTTCTTTAAAATAGCCCAAATACCCAATCCAGTTCCTGTTACTGACAGCTGCACTCAGCGACCACCTTGTTAGGTACACCTGTTCTTCTGTTTGTTAACACAGATATCTAATCACCCAATCACACGGCAGCATCTTTTAGACGGAGACAAAACGCTCCAGTTCAAACTGTGCATAAGAAAGAGTGATCCAAGTGACTCTGAGCAGATGTGCTACTCTGTTTCACAAACTGCTGATCTGCTGGGATTTTCCCACAGAGCCATCTCTAGGGTTTACAGAGAATGGCCTGAAACAGTGAAAGCATCCAGTCAGCAGCAGTTTTCAAGAAATAAATGACTTTTGGAGGTCAGAGGTCAGTGGAGAGTGGCCAGGCTGCTTCAAGCTGAGGCAGGACGGCCACAGTAACTCAAATAATCACCGATTGCAACCAAAATATGCAGAAGAGCATCGCTGAACGCACACCATGTGAACCCTGAGGTAGATGGTCTACAGCAGCAGATACGACCACACGAAGTATTAGGGCAGTTTAGAGGGCAAAAGAGGACTGATGCCGGCTGTATACAGCAAGCGGTCCATTTACCATTTACCTAATTATGTGTCCGGTGAGTGGGTGTCAAGTCTGAAGAACTACTGAGTAGTGGCAGTAGCCAAGTTCAAATGACAAAAATTGTCTTTTTAGGTTCTTTGTTTCCTTCTTTTACCTCCACGTGTAATTTCCTGCCCCCCTCTGATCTGATTATGCACTGACTACATTTACAGGGGTGAAGGTTTGAACATGTTTAGTCCTATTAACACGTGGAAACACGTGCTCACTCATACCTACAGTGTCGTCACTCTCGTGCCGTTTACAGAATTTGAACAACTGTGAATGTTTTCTAGACTATTATGCAACAGATGGATGCAGGTCAAAGTACACGTAGTATGAATGCATGCATGACTGTACAGTCTGTGAATACACGTGACTGCTGTGAAACAATGTACATGCCTATGCAGAGTGCACACAGTCCCGTGACATCTGAGATCAAATCCACTTCATCATTTCAGCCAAAGACACAAACTCGTATCTAAACTCTAATAAGTCGATCGCACAGAGACATGAAGACAGCACAAAGACCCACACGGGCGTTGTGTGGTACGGTACTTATGCTGCACTTGTGTGATGTGTTTGCATAGGGTTCGTGCAATAGCTGCAGGGATGCGTGCACGTGCGTCCCTGCGGTGACCTTCTCTCGGCTGGAAGACGTTAAAGCAGCCAGAGGTTGTGTTTGATTTCACTCTCCGCCGTCTCTCGCTCGATGTCTTCGTTCACCACACACTGCTCCTTTTTTATTCCTCCAAATCCCTGCCTCCTACCCACCCTCTCCCCCTGTTCCTCCCCTGTCCTCAGCCCCCCCGCCTGTGAAGTCCTATTTGTTAGAACAGACAGCAGGTTAGCATTAAATATACATGGGGATTGTCAGCCGGTGGCGAGCACAAAGGCAGCTAGGCGAGCCCCAGCGGAATCCAAGCCAGGCCCAGGCAGCCGGGCTCGGGGAGCGGGGGGCCATCGCCGTCCCCCGTGGGCCCCTCCACCCCACCAGCCCACCACACACACACACACACACACACACACACACACACAGGTTAGAAACCAAAGAGAAGGTCAAAGAGACTAGTACACAGATGCTCGAGTATGCAGATGTATACAGTGTGTGTGTACAGACACACAAGTCTGCCATCCCCCTCAGCTCACCCACACTCACATCTGTCATCCACTGGGGCGCAGGGTGATGTACAAGCTGAATCCCCCCTCGAGTATCCTCCCCTCTCTCCCCCTCTCACCCAGATGCAGGCAGAATACTGAATCAGTGAGCGAGGCCTCGTGTCTCTGCAGAGCCACGCGCATGCAAACACTTTCTTTTAGTTATTTATAAGAATCACACAGACGCATCCGCCATTTCATCCGAATCTGCAGAGAGCTGCACGGGAAATTATTCTGCAGCTTCAATGATGGCGATCTAAGATGGCCGCCCACACCAGTCGCACTGACAAACAGTCGAGGGTGACGAGGAAGGTTTGGGTTTGCTGATAGATGTAAAAATAAAGAGAGGAACATTATTCAGGGGTTTGGTTGTCTGGTGTCACATGATCGGTTCTTCGGTGCACAAGGAGGCCGAGCTCGCTCACACACACGGACGATGTCACTTACATGCAAACATAAGCAGACTGTACAGTCCAGGTTTAGAGCTGATGACAGCTCTTTCAAAGTGTGTTACTATCCATTCAGCATGTATCCCACGCTGCTGGAAGGACGGCAGGTTTGTGAATAACAGGAAATCTGGGGCTGGACGTCCTAACAACAGTGGAGGATGTTTTTACACTGATCCTTGCTCCATAATCTCTCATTTATAAGACAAACCTCACATCTTATATCTGACAGCCTGATAGAGAAACGAGCTGATTCCACTGCACTACACTAAGATAACTTCATTAAGGGTCTGGAATCGTCACACTGAGTGGACACACGAGTGACCATCCTGTCATAAGACAGCTGTAGTCACGTCTGCGCCTCTGAGCTCAGCATCATACCGGTGGTAATGCAGTAATACGTCTCGTGCGGCGACACGTGGTGGATGCGGTGGTGTTTCCGTGGCAACACCAGATGCCAGTCCTGGAGCAGCGTGACCCATCGCGGGAGGCCAAAGTAGGAGTGGCTCCACTTGTGAATCTGATTGGTTAGTGTGACGAAAACCGCCAGGGCGAAGACGTAGCAATCCCAGGGGTAGGATTCCAGCAAGGCCTCTGAAAGGTGACACAAACACAAAGGAACAAGACGAGGGAAAGTTAATGGAATAATTGATCAAAGTGTTCAGTGTAATGAAGGAGCAGGGCTCCCACAGAGGTGCTGAACCTCGGAGAGATGAAGAGCCTGAAAGGAGAGGAAGAAACATACTTTATCTAAAGAAGATGTTAGCAATGGTTAGCATGATGTTTCCAATCAGACGATCGCTCATCTGACATCAACTGATGCAGGCATTAGGTCGGGGTAAGGAAGTAAACAGTCTACACTCAAAGAAGGATACGAGGCCATGTTTCCTGTTCTTTACTGAGCACCTAAGTTCATGCTGGTGTTTAAACGTAACTATGAATGAACCTCTCAGGCTCAGGATACACGTCACACCTGCACAGGTGTGGAGGGAGCGAACCGAGCACTGCTGGCTTTGCATACTCAGACAAAGGCTGGGGAACGAAGCTAACACAAAGTCACAGTGAAACACAATAAAAGGTCACTGAAAGCTGTCAACCAATGGGACGAGTGAGGACAAAAATATGGAGTACTTTTATTGAGAAATATCTGGTGTGATGTTAATTTGCACCAAGTGAGAGGTAACCTGCAAACATCTGCTGCTTTACAGGGAATGAGAGTCCCATTTATTTATTCTCAGCCTGAACTCTAACAGGACCAGAGTCACCATCAAACAGCAGACATTAGCTGAGATGTTATATGACAGTCGACCATCTTTATTCTGAATATCACACCCTACACCGAGAGTGTAAAACTCCACGTGCAGCCCAGTCTGATGTCAGGAGCAGACCAGTAAAACTACTGGAAACCTCTGAATCTCTCCTCTCAGTGAGAACTGTAAGAATGTGCATTTTGATTTCACATTTTAACGTTTAATGAGCCGTGCATCTACAACACGATGTTGAAGAGTTTCAGTTATTCTTTGTGGTGCTACAAAGGAAAAAAAAACAGCTTTCAGTGCAGCTTTTGGAAGTAAAGGACAATATTAAAAGTATCTGATGCTGACTCAGAGTGACAACACTACATAAATCACAGAAATGGGTTAGCAATGTCTTTTTTTTTCTTTCTTGGCCCTCTGGGATGTCAGCACGGTTGGATACACTTAATCTGGTCAGGCGCACAGCTCTGTGAGCATAGACCAGGGGTAGGGAACGTTAGTCCTCGAGGGCCGGTGTCCTGCAGGTTTTAGATCTCACCCCGGGTCACCACACCTGAATCAAATGATTAGTTCATTAGCAGGCCTCTGGAGAACTTCAAAACATGTTGAGGAGCTAATTTAGCTATTTAAATCAGCTGTGATGGATCAAGGACACATCTAA